>NW_017670567.1:110526-117099 GCF_001879085.1 Nicotiana attenuata | reverse complement strand
ATGAACTCAATAAATTATTTTGGAATCGGACCTCAAATTGAGGTCCAAAACCCCCAATTTTAGAAAAAACCTAGTTCTACCCTAAATTCCCAAATTTCCCCATTAAAATCTTTGTTTTGAAGTTGAAACTATGTTTAAAGATGTTAAGGAGTAAAGAAAATAAGTTAGAAATCACTTACCAATCGTTTTGAAGAAGTAGAATCGTTTGGAAAATCGCCTCTTATGTTTTGGGTTTTGAAAAAGTAAAAAATGACTGAAAATCCCGACCTTATATACTTTGCTGAAGGCTCAGCGCGGACCGAGCGAAAATGCGCCGCGACCGCGCTGAGGAAAGGAAGAAAAAGGGCTCTCTGAACCTACCCAGCGCGGACCGCACGAATTTGGTGTGCGGTCCCGCTGGTGGAATGACCCTGAAGACCACCTCTCTGAATCTCCCAGCGCGGACCGCGCTGATATGGCACGCGGCCGCGCTGGTCGAACTAAGGCCACTGGCCCTCTGAACCTAGCCACGCGGACTGTGCAGAAATGCACCGCGGCCGCGCGGCTTCCAGCGCGGACCGTGCGGATTTGACCGCGGGCGTGCTGGGGCCCTGCAACTCCTGAACCTGCAATTTCAGATGTTTCTAAGCCTAAGACCTCCCGGGACCTACTCAAAACTCACCCAAGCCCTCAGGGCTCCAAACCGTTCATACTTATATACTCAAAAACATATTACGGACTCCTTCGTGCGATCAAATTGCCCAAACACATCACAATTCATCAAATTAGGCCTCAAGACCCATGATTTCCTTCCAATTTCCATGAAACAGCACATTTACAGTTTCTAGCTCAAAACACGTCAAATGACATCCAAATTTACCCAAACTTTACAACAATTGCTTAAACCATATATAAGACATGTACCGGGCGTCGGAACCAAAATACGAGCCCGATAACACAGTCTTTTAATCAAATTTCACTTCCCAATTCTTTAATTATTTCCAGAAAACAATTTCACATAAAAATCTATTTGTCGGACTCGGGACCTCGGAATTTGATTCCGGGCACACGCCCAAGTCTCTTATTTTTCTATAGACCCTCCGGGACTATCGAATCACGAGTCCGGGTCCGTTAGCCCAAAACGTTGACCGGAGTCAAACTTAATCAATTAAAACATCAAAGTTTATTATTTTTTTTCTCACAAATTCATATTTAAACTTTCCGGCTACGCGCCCGGACTGCGCACACAAATCGAGGCAACCCCCAAGTGAGGTTTTCACGGCCTCAGAAGTGCAGAGTGAGTAGGAATACAGGTGATGACCCTTTGGGTCATCACATTCTCCACCTCTAAAACAACCGTTCGTCCTCGAACGGAAAAGAGAAAGAAGTATCTGAGTCGGGGAAAAGATGGGGATAACGCCTCCGCATATCAGACCCTGACTCCCAGGTCGATGCCTCAGGAGGCTGACGTCTCCACTGAACACGACTAGAAGGAAAACTCTTCGACCTCAACTGTCGGAACTGCCGGTCTAGAATAGCTACCGGCTCCTCCTCATAGGATAAGTCCTTGTCCAACTGGACAGTACTGAAGTCTAACTCATGGGTAGGATCGTCGTGATACCTCCGGAGCATGGATACATGGAAAACTGGATGCACGGCTGATAAGCTACGCGGCAACGCAAGTCTATCAGCCACCTCTCCCACCCGATCAAGAATCTCAAACGGGCCAACGTACCTAGGGCTAAGCTTGCCCTTCTTCCCAAATCTCATCACGCCCTTCATAGGCGACACTCGGAGCAATACCCGCTCACCAACCATGAAAGCTACATCTCGAACCTTACGATCTGCATAGCTCTTTTGCCTCGACTGAGCTGAACGAAGTATGTCCTGAATGATCTTGACCTTGTCTAAGGCCTCCTGAACCAAATCTGTACCTTTCAACCTAGCCTCTCCCGGCTCAAACCATCCAACCGGAGACCGACATCGCCTACCATATAAAGCCTCGTAAGGAGCCATCTGGATGCTCGACTGATAGTTGTTGTTATAAGCAAACTCCTCCAAAGGCAAGAACTGATCCCACGAACCTCCAAAATCAATAACACAAGCTCGGAGCATATCCTCCAAAATCTAAATAGTCCGATCGGACTGACCGTCCGTCTGGGGATGAAATGATGTGCTCAAATCTACCCGTGTGCCCAACTCTCGCTGAACTGCTCTCCAGAAACGTGAGGCAAACTGCGTACCCCGATCCGAAATGATAGACACGGGCACACCATGAAGGCGAACAATCTCCCGAATATAAATCTCAGCGAGTCTCTCAGAAGAATAGGAGACTGCCACAGGAATAAAATGCGCTGACTTGGTCAGCCTATCAACAATAACCCATATCGCATCCAACTTCTTCCGAGTCAACGGAAGTCCAGTAACAAAATCCACGGTAATCCACTCCCATTTCCACTCGGGAAGCTCAATCTTCTGATGTAAACCACCAGGCCTCTGATGCTCGTACTTAACCTGCTGACAATTCAAACAACGAGCTACATATGCCACGATATCCTTCTTCATCCTACGCCACCAATAATGCTGCCGCAAGTCCTGATACATCTTCGCGGCGCCTGGGTGAATAGAGTACCTGGAGCTATGGGCCTCCTCTAAGATCAACTCTCGAAGCCCGTCCACATTGAGCACACAAACTCGCCCCTACAATCTCAAAACTCCATCCGCATCTAAGGTAACCTGCTTGGCACCTCCTCGTTGCACCGTATCTCTAAGGACACACAAATGGGGATCATCAAACTGCCGATCACGGATACGCTCCAATAATTAAGAACGAGCNCAATAGATGTAAACCCCTCCACAAACCGACGGTAGTAGCCTGCTAACCCCAAGAAACTCTGAATCTCCGTAGCTGATGCTGGTCCAGGCCAGTTCTTGACTGCCTCTATCTTCTTCGGGTCCACCTGAATACCCTCAGCTGATACAACGTGACCCAGAAATGCTACTGAACTCAGCCAGAACTCACACTTGGAGAACTTGGCATATAACTGACTATCCCTCAAAGTCTGAAGAACCACTCTAAGGTGTTGCTCGTTCTCCTCCTGGCTGCGGGAGTACGCCAAAATATCATCAATAAAGACTATCACGAACATGTCCAAATATGGCCTGAACACTCAGTTCATCAACTCCATGAATGCTGCTGGGGCATTGGTCAACCCAAACGACATGACCAAGAACTCGTAATGCCCATACCGAGTACGGAAAGCTGTCTTAGGGACATCGGATGCCCTAATCCTCAACTGGTGGTAGCCAGATCTCAAATCAACCTTGGAAAATACCCTGGCACCCTGAAGCTGGTCGAACAAATCATCAATCCTCGGCAGTGGATACATATTCTTAATCGTTACCTTGTTCAATTGCCGGTAATCTATACACATCCTCATCGATCCGTCCTTCTTCTTGACAAATAACACTGGCGCGCCCCAAGGCGAGACACTGGGTCTAATGAAACCCTTATCAAGCAAATCCTGCAACTGGTCTTTCAACTCCCTCAGCTCCGGCGGAGCCATACGATATGGCGGAATGGAAATGGGCTGGGTGCCCGGAGCCAAATCAATACAGAAATCGATGTCCTTGTCAGGGGGCATACCCGGTAGGTCTGAAGGAAAAACATCGGGAAACTCCCGGACAATAGGCACAGAATCTATGGGAGGGATCTCGGCACTGGAATCGCGAACATAGGCCAAGTAGGCCAAACATCCCTTCTCGACCATGCGTCGAGCCTTCATGTACGATATGACTCTACGGGTAGAATGACCTGGAGTCCCTCTCCACTCTAAGCGAGGCATACCCGGTAAAGCTAATGTCACAGTCTTGGCATGGCAGTCCAAGATAGCGTGATAGGGTGATAACTAATCCATACCCAGAATGATATCAAAGTCGACCATATCTAAGAGCAACAAGTCTACTCGAGTCTCAAGACCCCCAATCACTACAACACACGAATGATGGACTCGGTCGACCACGATAGAGTCACCCACCGGTGTAGACACATATACCGGAATACCCAAGGCATCACTAGGCATGACCAAGCATGGTGCGAAATAAGATGAAACATATGAATACGTAGATCCTGGATCAAACAGTACCGAAGCATCTCGATCACAAACTAGAACCGTACCTGTGATCACCGCATCTGAGGCCTCTGCCTCGGGCCTAGCCTGGAGTGCATAACAACGGGGCTGGGGCCCACTGCCCTGAACTGTATCTCTAGATCGATCTGTTGCTAACTGACCCCCGCCCCTGGCGGTTTGAACTCCACCTCTATGGCTTCTACCTCCACCTCTGGCTGGCTGTGGAGCATCCGGTGACTGGACCATAGGACGGGGACCCTGCTGCTGCGACTGAGTACCCCTCAATCTCGGGCAAGCTATCCTGATGTGACCATACTCACCACACTCATAACACCCCTCTGAACACTGTGGCTGGCCCTGGCGACCTGAATGACCTCCACAGAAACTCTGAAGTGGCGGTGCGCTGATGGGAGCTGACGGTGCACCGAGTGACTACTGATCAGAATACTGCCCACGGAACCACGATCACCCGGGGCACCCTGAGAAACCTGGAGGGCTGACTGGAAAGGCCTAGAAGGCTGGCCCCTATCATAAGAATCCCTGCCTCCAGATGAGGCACCACTGGAACGACCTGAGTGACGGGGTCTTTTGTCCGCCCTATGGCTACCCCCCTGTGCCAGAACCATCTCAACTCGACGGGCCACATTGGCCGCCTCCTGAAAGCTGATCTCATTACCAGTCTCCCTAGCCATCTGGAGACAAATCGGCTGAATCAAGCCATCAATAAATCTCCTCACTCTCTCTCGCTCAGTGGGGAGTATGACAAGAGCATGCGAGCTAGATCAATAAATCGGGTCTCATGTTGAGTGACCGTCATAGACCCCTGCTGGAGGCGCTCAAACTGCCTCCGATAAGCATCCCTCTGAGTGGCGGGAAGAAACTTCTCCAGAAACAACTCTAAAAACTGATACCAAGTCAAAGACGGCGACCCTGCTGGTCTGGCTGAACAGAAATCCCTCTACCAAGTCTTGGCGGATCCAGAAAGACGAAATGCAGCAAAATCAACTCCATTGGACTCCAAGATGCCCATGTTCCGAAGAACCTCGTGGCAGCTATATAAGAAATCCTGGGGGTCCTCAGTAGAAGCACCGCTTAAGGAAGTATGAAGAGCTTGGTGAACCTGTCCAGCCTCCACAAAGCATCTGCGGACATAGCCGCTCCATCGCCGGTTTGAGCAACTACCCCCGGCTGAACTGCCACACCTGACTGAACCACTGGAATCTGACCCTGGGGAGCTACCTGCTCCAGAGTACGTATAGCAGGAGTCTGGGCTCCTCCTCCAGCCTGAGAAGTGGCTAGTGCTACAGGAAGCAATCCTGCTCGAGTGACGCTCTCCATGAGGCCTACTAACCGGACCAAGGCGTCCTGAAGAACTGGGGTAGCTATAAACCCCTCTGGGACCTGAGCTGGGCCCACTGGCGCTGCTGGGACTGGGGCTGGAACCTCCTCGTCAAAACCGACCTGAGGCTCCGCCGTTGGTGCTGCTGCTCGGGGCTGAGCTCTGCCCCTACCTCGGCCTCTAGCACGGCCTCGTCCTCTGCCCCTAGCGGGAGCTTCCTGGGGCTCGGATTGCTGGTCTGTAGATGAAGAAGCGCGTGTTCTCGCCATCTGCGAGGAAACAGAGTAGAAGTCCAATTAGCATTGAGAAACCAAACCGCACGACAAGAAAGAACAAAGGAGAGATTTTTTCCCTAACTCTGCAGCCTCTGGGGGATAAATACAAACGTCTTCGTACCGATCCCTTAGACTCTACCGAGTTTGTCCGTGAGTTGTGAGACCTATGTAACCTAGTGCTCTGATACCAACTTGTCACGACCCGGATTTCCCACCCTCGAGGGTCGTGATGGCGCCTACTAATAGGAGCTAGGCAAGCCAACTTAATTAACAATTACATTAAACGCCTATTCCTTTTTAACAATTAACGGCATTAAATAAAGGCGACGAAATTAAAATCATTAGTGGAAGACTTAAATTTAGATAACTGATAAAAATACAGAAAATTCTAACATACGTCTCCACCCCGGGACTAGAGTCACATACTCACGAACATCTAAGGAGTACTACATACAAAGTCTGAAAGAACATAATATGTTTATCCCAGGTACTGAAGATAGGATATAATTACGTATATTAGTCGATCATTACACTCTAATTTACTGCACTTTAGTTGAGTTTGCGCTTTAATCACTAGTGTTTTGCACTAACGGTGTGTTTTATGCCTTGTAGGAGTGATTCCGAGCTATATAGATGTTATGGAATGAATTCAAGTGATTTGGAGCTTTAAAGTCTGAGTAAAAGCCCAAGGAATTAAGCCGGGATCGTATTCGGGGATCAACGGATGATAAAACAACAAAACGAAGACTCGAGGAGGCATATTGTGCACTGTCTAGTAAAATAGACATAACTTTTTGCTCAGAACTCCATTTGGGCTCCACAATATATGGTTGGAAAGCTAACTCAAAGG
>NW_017670567.1:3719-110033 GCF_001879085.1 Nicotiana attenuata | reverse complement strand
ATTGGTTGTTTATCTCTATTTGTTCAACTATGTTTTGATTGTGGTTAATTGAAAGGATCCTCAATTAGCCGTTCCTATTTATTATGTATCTGCTTGAGAGAGGGTGCATATTTAGGTAGTTGTTTGAACAACATCACTCCCGGAGTATAGGCGAGAGTCATAACCGAGGTTTTAGAGGTTGGATTAGAGATAACGATACCTCGGGTGCAATCTAAGTGAACTGTATTGTGAATCTAGCTAGCGTAGCTTGAGAGAGTGCGTCTAGTAAATTATCATAATTACTTGAGAGAGATTTATGATAGCTGGAGAGTTCATGATTGATAGAGGCAACTAAGTCAACGCTATAAGAAACATACAACCAAGGAAATCAACAACGGGGGAAACCATTACCTTAGACCTTTATTCTAATTGTTTACAATTCAAGCATAGTTAGTTTTCAGCCGTTCATTTATTTTCAATCTTGTCTTCTTGGTGATATTAAACAGATCCAGCTAAGCCTTAGTTCTCTATGGGATTCGACTCCGTACTTTTAGACCGGATTATATTTGCAGCGACCGCTTATCCTTTTTAGGACTAGAGTTGGGCGTGATCAAATTTTGGCGCCGTTGCCGGGGAACTAACGGTGTAGTTGTAGCTGTATATATTGCTAGGGTTCAAGTTTGAACTTTTAGTTTGTTTTATTTATTTTTTTTGTATTTTTTTTTATAACTATCGATTTGGGAAACATGGCATCTTGGAATTATGGGAATTTAGGTGTAGATAATTCTACTATTGATCTCCATACATATTTTGAAGGAAACCACCCGCCATATTTTCAAAATGTTCCTGAGAGCGAGTTATGTGCACCAACTCAATCTTTTTTGTGGAATGTGTGTGATGTGTGGTGGTAAAAATGGTCACTTTTATGGTTGTTCTTATATTTCTTATCTTCCCCCAACCCCTTACTATGATGGTTCTACCTTTTCTTGTGAAGTTAATAAGAACAAAGAACCTGGGAATGCGGACCTGAAGGAGATCAAGGATATGCTAAAGTGCCTTCTGGAACAAAACAATGAGAAACAATTGCACATAGAAAGGCAAGAGGCAACTATTCGCAAGTTGGAGGCTCAATTGAGTCAAGTGGTTGGAGCTTTTAATGCTCAACAAGCCAATATTGAGGATAGTAGCCAAGAAGAGCAGGAATTTGAGGTATTAATTGGGGAGGTCAAAGTAGAACATCAACAACCTAGCCAACTAGAATTTGAAGATGTCAATGTTGAAGAAGTGAGTCTAGAGTCAGCCAAGGACATTGAGGATACAGATTTTGTTGACTCTAGTATCATTGATGTTGAGGATGCTGAAAGTCCTGAAGTTCATGTGTGTGAGCGCAGTGGTCCTCACTCCAAACATTTTTCTACATTGTGCTTGGATGACAATATGAAAATAGAGTCATCCGAGCCGATTGAGAAGTCAAAGAATGAGGAACAAGGTGCCTATATTCTGGAATTTTTCTTGCCAGAAAGACAGGACTACATACCTCGTCTAAAAGCCAAGAAGTGTAGAATAGTACAATGGTTGCTTGGGCCAATTATATTTGTTCCACCACCCCTGGAGCATAACCGAATACTTGAAGACAAATTGGGGGCTCAATTCATAAGCTCGAGGTGGAGGCAAAAAGTGATTCGCGTCGTGCCGCGACGTTAAATCAAGCGCTTGTTGGGAGGCAACCCAGCTTTATTGCTTTCTTTTATTTATTTTTTTATTCATTTATTTTTTTATTATTGTATTATTCTTGTAGTTTCGATTTTTTTATTTCTAGGAGCATGGAACGCAAAGCCATTGGAAGGATGCAACAGCAAACCAAATGGTTGGAACTAAGTGTAAGGTGTCCACACAAAGTACCAAGCTTGGGAGAAGTCTGAGTACCCCATGAACTGCTAGTGCTTCGGCCTTTGGCCTACCAGGGAGTTTCTTTTTCCCTCTTGTATGTATGGGTGTGCAGTGGGGACAATGCACAATTTTAAGTGTGGGGTGAAGAGATTATCCGGGTGACTTTTCATGCTACTTTAGCTGTGTTCGTTTAATTAAATAATTTTTTTTAAAAGATTGGACTTTTCCTGATGACGGATCTTCTAGACAGTTTTCTTGAGGGAAGTAAGTCTAAAGAAAATATCAAAAAGATTTTTTGTTTTATTTTAGGTAGTGTAGCAATTACCCCTTGGTTTTTCTTTAAATCACGGTTCTTTTCCAAGGGTTTTATTTGAACCGGGTGTAGTTAATTTTTTTTTAAGGAATAAGAGCCATTATGTTGTGCTTTGAATTGAAGCAATATCTCTTGACTTGGTTATGCCTTGAGAACAGTGAGTACTTTGGTTGTGACGCTTAGGCTCAGTTTTTAACTCTTGTAGAAGTACCTTAAATTGTATGATTTTTACTTTACTTAACTGCTTTGACTAGAGTGTCTTGATGAATCCAATCCTGAGTGAGTTATGTGCCATGTGTGTGTGAGGTTTAGGTGTTATTCTGTGCAGTGCATTTGATGCCTAGAACTTGCCCCGTGTGTTTGCAAAGCGAAATAGTAGTGTTGTTCAGTCTTGGAAGTGATATAAGCATTTTCTTGTTGAGCCAGATATGTATATTTTACCCACCTCATTGTTATGTATCTTAGTTAACCTCTTTGAGCCTATAATCCTGTTTCCTTGGCAACCACATTACAAGCCTTACCCATTTGTTGGAATTAACCATCTATTTGAACCACTTTGTAAAAGTTAAAGTGTGGGGTGGTTGGTTTGGCTTTTGAGTGGAACTAATGAAATAAGGAGAAAGGTGCACTGTTTTGAAAAAGGAAGAGCCACTTGAATTGAAAACAAAATAGTTGGATTGTTGTGAAAAAAAAAAATTCTTGATAAGTGGTGGCTCTTGACGTAAGTGTGCTTAAAGAAGTATGGGGTAATATAAATTGATGTGAAGGTGGAGTTTGGTTTGACATAAGTATGGGGTTTGAATGTTAAAGTATATGTATTAAAGTGCTTAGGGAGGTGTAGTCACTCTTATATCTAAATATATCCTACCCGCCCCATAGCCTACATTACAACCAAATAAAGTCCTAATTGATCCTAGATTGAATGAGCTCGATTAGTGGAGTAGTACACTACGGGCAAGCTTATGGTGCATATTTTGTGGCATATGAATGTTATTTCTGAGAGTGAGTGAATTCTTTCTATCTTGAGTTCCTAAGTGTTCGTAAATTTTATTGTGTGGAACTACTCTCTTTTGTTGTGTGAGGGCACTTGATTCATGAAGGAAAGGTAATGTCAATGACCTATATGTTAGAGTAAGTAGGTGAGTTGTGAATAATGCGTGTTACTTGTGAGTCAAATCTTGAGGTGAAGATGTTACGCTTTTGTGCTGAGTCTATTTTAAATACTCTTGGTGTGATGAGTTAGGAGAATTGTTTAAAAAGGTCGTGTCTATAAAAAGTGTAGTTTGATTGCTCGAGGACGAGCAATGGTGTAAGTGTGGGGTGTTGATGATAGGATATAATTATGTATATTAGTCGATTATTACACTCTAATTTACTGCACTTTAGTTGAGTTTGCGCTTTAATCGCTAGTGTTTTGCACTAACGGTGTGTTTTATGCCTTGTAGGAGTGATTCCGAGCTATATAGATGTTATGGAATGAATTCAAGTGATTTGGAGCTTTGAAGTCTGAGTAAAAGCCCAAGGAATTAAGCCGGGATCGTATTCGGGGATCAACGGATGATAAACACAAAACGAAGACTCGAGGAGGCATATTGCGCACTGTCTAGTAAAATAGACATAACTTTTTGCTCAGAACTCCATTTAGGCTCCGCAATTTATGGTTGGAAAGATAACTCAAAGCTCTACAACTTTCATGTTTTACGTTTTTCCGAATTCCAAATGGAACAGGGTGAAAAACCACGGTTACGGTAGGACCGCGACAGAATATTACCAAAGATTCAGAGGACCATTCTGGCTGTGGTCCTGGCGTAACCGCGGTGGGACCGCGGAAGGAAGCAAAAATTTCAGGGACCAAAGTGCAAATCACCGGATTTTAAGCCCTAAACCCTATATTAAATGAAGGAAGCCGGCCAGAAGACAAGAGGGAAAATATTTTGGACACAAATTAGACCTAAGGAGGCGGAGAGACACTACTTTAGGGTTAGACAACACCCTTGGAGGCAAGAACACGCGAGGAGCAAGGCGGGGAATTCTTCTACGAGTTTTTCCTTCCTCTTCCTATTTTTCATTGTTGGTTATGACTTTTAGTATTGTAGTTTTACATACCATTATGAATAACTAATTTGTTATCTAGAGTTTTGATAGAACCTTTTGTAGGATAAATTCTTGTTATGTTTTTATATAATTGAGCCGTAGCTTTTCTCTATTTGTTCAAGTACGTTTATATTGTGGTTGGTTGAAGAGCTCTCAATTAGCTGTGCCTATTTAGTATGCATAACTCGGGAGAGAGTGCATATTTAGGTAATTGTTGAACAACACCACTCCCAGAGTATATGAGGTATCAATAACCGAGGGTTTAAAGGTGGGATTAGGGATAACGAAGCCTTGGGTGCGATCTGAAGTGAGCTGTATTAAAAGCCAGCTAGCGTAGCTCGGGAGAGTGCGTCTAGTAAATTGTCGTAATTACTCGGGAGAGATTTACGGTAATAAGAGTGCTCATGATCGGTAGAGAATACTTAGGCGAAATTATAGAAGACATAGCGGGAAGGATTTCGACAATAGGGGAAATCATAACTCTAGACCTCCTTAATCTTTTCTCTAACCCTCAGTATCGTTAGTTGTTAATTTACTATTTTAATTTGTTAGTTAATTAGTTAAACACAAGAATCTATATATCTATAAGTTAGGAATTGTTCAAGCTTGTCTTCTTAGCAATATTGAACAACTGTAGCTAAGCCTTAGTTCTCTGTGGGATTCGACTCCGGACTTGTAAACCGGATTATATTTGCAACGACCGCTTAGTCCTTTTTATAAGGAATAGTTGGGCGTGATCAGGTACAATGAGATGACAGCCAAATGTAAAGATAGAAGGAAGACGCCGGGCCTGCGAACGCCTGTAAGCTACCTCGGGTCTCTTTGGACTGAAGGTTCGCCCCCGTGCTAATGCTGCTGCTGCTGCTGCTCAATACCTGGACCTGTGCAAAAAGGCACAGAGTGTAGCATCAGCACAACCGACCCCATGTGCTGGTAAGTGTCTAGCCTAACCCCGGCGAAGTAGTGACGAGGCTAGACGACACCACATAAACCTGTACAGTTATAAATATACAGCAAAAAATCGAAATACAAGGCAATTAACGATAGGGGAGGGGGAAACATACTGTGGGGAGATAACAGTATTAACTGTGAAGTCAAAGTAACAGTCTGAGACAACTCATATGTTGGGTGTTCTTCTGTCGTGCGACCCGGCAGCTTATGTGCGACCTGTGGCCCACGCCTCCTATTTGTAATTGACAGCTATCAAGAAACTATCACCAACCATAAACACATTTGCATCAACAACTGTTGCGGCGCGCAACCCGACCCTATATAGATTTCAACACTGTTGCTGCGTGCAACCCGATCCACCATTATCATTTAGCTTTGTTGCGGCGTGCAACCCGATCCACATTTATCATTTTGCTTTGTTGCGGCGTGCAACCCGATCCACATTTATCATTTAGCTTTGTTGCGGCGTGCAACCCGATCCATATTTATCATTGTTGCGGCGTGCAACCCGATCCATATCATTTACTTTTGTTGCGGCGCGTAACCCGATCCTCAAATAGCATTTAGCTTTGTTGCGGCGTGCAACCCGATCCACATGTATCAATCTACCTCACCCAAGCATAATCACAAATCAGGGGCAAGGGAGTAAACAAGAATTTGGAAGGAAATCCCAACAAGGGTACACAAACAACCAATAACAACCATGCAAGGGTAAATCGTTATTTCTCTTTTTCTTTCATTTTCATATCCTAGTTCTCATTAGCACTCGTGTCCAGCTCCAAGGCATTTCTCATCTCATATACTCATCACCATTTTGTATTTCAGACCGAGGCGATGCTCACGAAGTTCCACAATCACAATATCCTTCACAGGTGTTTACACGCATAGAAGCCAATCAATTAAGCATGGAAGGCATAACAATATCCAAACAATCCACATATTAAGGACTCACGGTCATGCTAGACACCAACTATATAGGAACTCGTCACCATACCTATACACGTACTCGATCATTTAGCAATTAGCAAACAAAACTCGACTCCTATTCCCTTAAGCTAGGGTTAAACCAAACACTTACCTCGAATGCTCCAAACTCAACTCCAAGCCTCTAGTATAGCTTTACCCTCGGTTCACCGCCAAACCGCTCGAATCTAGTCACAAATTACTTGAAGGTATTAACAAATGCTAATTGAATTCAATTTGAATGCATTGAAAATGATTTCCCAAAGTTTTACTCAAAAATTCCCAAAATGCCCCGGCCCACTTGTCAAAAACCCGAGGTTCGAACCAAAACCCGGTTACCCATTCCCCCATGAACTCAAATTATAAATTATTTTTGAATCGGACCTCAAATTGAGGTCCAAAACCCCCAATTTTAGAAAAAACCTAGTTCTACCCTAAATTCCCAAATTTCCCCATTAAAATCTTTGTTTTGAAGTTGAAACTATGTTTAAAGATGTTAAGGAGTAAGAGAAAATAGTTAGAAATCACTTACCAATCGTTTTGAAGAAGTAGAATTCATTTGGAAAATCGCCTCTTATGTTTTGGGTTTTTGAAAAAGTGAAAAATGACTGAAAATCCCGACCTTATATACTTTGCTGAAGGCTCAGGCGGACCGCGCGAAATGACGCGTGGCTCGCGCTGAGGAAAGGAAAAAAAGGGCTCTCTGAACCTACCCAGCGCGGGACCGCACGAATTTGTGTGTGCGACCGCGCTGGTGGGAATGACCCTGAAGACCACTCTCTGAATCTCCAGCTGCGGATTTTGACCGCGGGCACGTTGGGGGCCTGCAACTCCTGAACCTGCAATTTCAGATGTTTCTAAGCCTAAGACCTCTCGGGACCTACTCAAAACTCACTCGAGCCCTCGGGGCTCCAAACAGTTCATACTTATATACTCAAAACATACTACGGACTCCTCCGTGCGATCAAATTCGCCCAAACACATCACAATTCATCAAATTAGGCCTCAAGAACCCATGATTTCCTCCAATTTCCAATGAAACAGCACATTTACAGTTTCTAGCTCAAAACACGTCAAATGACATCCAAATTTACCCAAACTTTACAGCAATTGCTTAAACCATATATAAGACATGTACCGGGCTCGAACCAAAATACGAGCCCAATAACACAGTCTTTTAATCAAATTTCACTTCCCAATTCTTTAATTATTTCCAGAAAATAATTTCACATAAAAATCCATTTCTCGGACTCGGGAACCTCGGAATTTGATTCGGGCACACGCCCAAGTTCTCTTATTTTTCTACGGACCCTCCGGGACTGTCGAATCACGAGTCCGGGTCCGTTAGCCCAAAACGTTGACCGGAGTCAAACTTAATCAATTAAAACATCAAAGTTTATTATTATTTTTTTTTCTCACACAATTCATATTAACTTTCCGGCTACGCGCCCGGACTGCGCACACAAATCGAGGCAACCCCCAGTGAGATTTTCACGGCCTCAGAAGTACAGAGTGAGTAGGGAATACAGGTGATAACCCTTTGGGTTGTACAAGAATATTTGTGGTATATTTAGGTTTGAAGACTTATATTGTGGCTTGTTTGGTTTGGCTACTATATTACAAATTAGAATATTATGGTATGTTTTAGTTTGAATATTATTTCAGATTAAAATATTATGATATGTTTAAATTTGAATCCTGTATTTTAAATTTGAATATTATGGTATGTTTGATTTGAATATTATATTTCTTTTAGAATAAATGTGTTATGTTTGATTTAGATATTGTACTTTTTATTAGAATATTGTGGTATTCGGTCTGGACTATATTTCTAAATTAGAATATTGTGGTATATTTCAGAATATGTTGGAAAATACAGAGGTATATAATGTATAACACTTTTGGAATATTTAATATAGTTTTTTAAAACCTAGATATATACATGAAAGTGAATCTTACAGATATGTATGTTATGAAACTTTCCCTAGAAAACTCCCCGCAAAAAATGCACGGGGCGCCCTATTTGTTCGCCTCCATTTAACCTGTACCCACTTTTTTAATTTTTTTAAAATCATTACCCACTATTTAAACAACTTCACGGCCCTTTTCATCTCCTCCTCCTCCTCCTCCTCCTTCCTTCTACTCCTCTACCCCTCTCCTCCTCCTTCTTCTTCTTCTTCTTCTTCTTCTTCTTCTTCTTCTTCTTCTTCTTCTTCTTCTTCTTCTTCTTCAAGTAACAGTGATTTTATATGGTGTTTGTGAACATATTTTAAGGTAGATTATGATGTTTTACAGTGGTGAGTTGTTGTGACGCTTTATTTTTTTACTATTGCTTAGAGTTACTTTTTTTCTTTCTTAATTACAAAAATGAGTTTGTTAGATTTATTGTTATTTTGACATGATTGGAATTTGTTCTTGATGATATTTGCAGGTTATGTTTCAAATTTGAGCTCATCTGGAGTAGATTTAGGTATTAAATCGTATATTGGATTGTTAAAATTCGAAGAACAAATTTATGTTTCTAGGCAATTTGCACTTTAAGCCTATTTGGCCTTAAGTGCATGAAAACGTTGGTTGCACTTCAGACCTTTTGGCCTTAAGTGTATCTGAAGTATAATTTTTCACTTCATACTTATTGGCCTTAAATATAGGAAAATGTTTGTTGCACTTCAGACCTTTTGGCCTTAAGTACATTTGAAGTGTAATTTTCTATTCAGACTTATTGGCCTTGAGTGCAAGAAACCATTGGTTGCACTTCAGACCTATTTGGACTTAAATGCATCTGAAGTGCAATTTTTCACTTCAGACTTATTGGCCTTCAATGCCGCATCACCACCTTTCTGAACACCTGACCTCTTGACTCAAAGTCTTGAGCCACGTAAATCAACCCCAAAGCTAAAGGAGGCCTTAAGTGTAGGAAAACGTTCGTTTCACTTTAAACCTTTTGGCCTTAAGTGCATTCGAGGCGCAATTTTTCACTTCAAACTTATTGGCCTTAAATTCATGAAATCATTGGTTGCACTTTAGACATATTTGGCCTTAAGTGCAATTTTTCACTTCAGACTAATTTTTTTATAACTTCAGACCCGATAAGTTTGAAGTTGATCGTAAAGGTAAAAATTGCATGGGGCGCCTATTTGGTCGCCCCCTTTTAACTTATACCCGTTTTGTTTTTTCGTTTGCATCTGTACCCATTTTTTTTGTTAAAAGCATTTTAAAAAGACGATTTTGCCTTCTTATATAAAAGACTATTGACAAACTGCACGACAAAAATTTAAGCATATTTAGGCTAAAATTTTAGCAAATGAACTAAAAAACTTCAGCTTGTTTAGACTGAAGTTTCGGATAAAACTCAAGACAAAAACTGTAGATTGCGTTACAAAACTTCAGCATGTTTTAGTATGAAGTTTTAGCAAATGAACTAAATAACTTCAGCACGCATTAGCAAAAATTCTTTAGAAAATTACATACTGCAAGACAAAAACTTAAGCATGTTTAGTCTGAAGTTTTAGCAAATGAACTAAATAACTTCAGCATGCATTAGCAAAAACTCATTAGAAAATTACATACTGCAAGACAAAAACTTAAGCATGTTTAGTCTGAAGTTTTAGCAAATGAACTAAAAAACTTAAGCATGTTTCGTCTGACGTTTTAGTAAATGAACTAAATAACTTAAGTATGTTTAGTCTGAAGTTTTAGCAAATGAACTAAATAACTTCAGCATGTTTAGACTGAAATTTTAGCAAATGAACTAAAAAGCTTAAGCATGTTTAGTATGAAGTTTTAGCAAATGAACTAAATAACTTCAGCATGTTTAGACTGAAGTTTCGGATAAAACTCATAAATATGTACACTGCAAGATATATAACTTCAGCATGTATTAGCATGAAGATTTAGCCTCAATATGAAACAACTACATGCTATATTAGCATGAAGTTTTAGCTTCAACATGAAACAACTTCATGCTACGTTAGCATGGAGTTTTAGCTTCAACGTGAAATAACTTCATGCAAGTGTGATTATGAAGATGAATCTGGATAAGTTTCTAATTTTTTTGATAAAGGTGCTGAGAGGAGAAGAGGGGATCTTTTTTCACGAATGAGGTTGCAGATCACGCGATTAATACGTGATGCAACTTTTATATCTTTTGTCAGGGGTATAATTGTCATATTATTACGGGTTTTTTGTCAGCTGGCTACCAAATCAATAATTTTTAAAAATAGTGTACAGGTTAAAAGATGGCACAAACATAAGGTACGACTGCAAATCGATAAAATAGCACGGTCTAGACAGTTTTCGGACTGGTCATTCAAAAATAGCCAGCGTTTACCAAATCAATGAAAAATAGCCACTATTTTGCTGCAACAAAGACCGGTCCAGCATAATATACTGGAGTTCGGTGCACCTGTGTATGAACTTCCAGCATATTATGCTGGAACTCCAACACACGGAAAGTTCCAGCATAATATACTGGAGATTCGAGCACTTGTGTATGAACTTTCAGCATGTTATACTGGACCGGTATACTCTGCTGGAACTCCAGTATATTATGCTGGAGTTCTAGTGTACTTATGCTGGAACTCCATCATATTATGCTGGAGTTCCAGCATACTTATCTTGGAACTCCAGTATAATATGCTGGAGTTCAAGTATACTTATGCTGGAACTCCAGCATAATATACTGGCGTATTTCCCGGGTTTTGAACAGTGTTTTCGCTCTGATTTATCTTTACATGAAAATTGGCTAGATTTCGATTACTTTGAAACTGGGCTATTTTTGAACGACCACTTGTAAATCTGGCTATTTTTAAATTTCTCCCCTGCAAATCCCCATCGGAACGTGGGTAGGCTTGTAAATTTTTTTGCAAAGTGGAATTGATTCAATTGTGATCCCAAAACCGGGTATAGACACAAAAGCCCCAAACTCCCATGAAACAAATATCAAGAAAGCAGGCCGCAAATATTTTCAAAAAGCCCATGAATAAAAAGTCCAAAGACCTTAAAGTCCAATAAGCCCATCTTCTCCACTTACACTCCTTAGGTCAAGAACACCCAAATCCTTCTGCTGCCATTCTTCTTCACCACTGTTAATCAGTTCCGCCCTAAACCCTAACTCGCGAACTCAGATTCTCAATAATGGCGGCATCGTACGAGTACGAAGACGGAGGTTTCCAACAGCAACCGGATTCAGCCGGGTACGACCCGAATTTTGTGCCGGATTCGGTGAAATCGTTCGTGGTTCATCTGTACAGGCACATCAGGGAGAAGAATGTTTACGAGATTCACCAGATGTACGAGTCCTCTTTTCAGACTTTAAGCGAGCGTATGTTCAAGGAAACTCCTTGGCCTTCAGTTGACGCCGTTGCGCATTACGTTGATAACGACCACGTTTTCTGCTTGCTATACCGTGAAATGTGGTTCCGTCACTTGTACGCTAGGCTTTCTCCTACTCTTAAACAGCGGATTGATTCTTGGGATAATTATTGCAGCCTTTTTCAGGTTCCTTTTTCTTTTTTCTTTGTTAAATGCCAATTTAGCGCCTTTTTATCTCTGTTTTTTGATTGTTGTGTTGGCTTGTGTAATTGTGGTATTCAGTGTAGCTGTTTCTGTAACATGTTATCTGAATTAGGATGTGTTGGAATTAGTTTTGAGTGAGCTCACTAAAACTAATCCGCTTTAGTTCCAAGCTAATTGGGGTCAGCTCCATGAGTCTCAGTATCCATTGGATTTAAACTATATACACCTACACTGTAATGAATTTTTTACACTACCAGTGTAATTAATGTTATTAAATGGGGTTGCCTGCAATTACCTTTTAAGTTACTTGATTGTGTAAATATTTTTTACATCATCAGAGTATAGAACTTAAACTCATATCCATTTCGTTCCATTTGCACACGTTTTGTTCCAATTCTCATAATTTGGACTCTTTCACACTAGAGGTTTTATTTAATTTTTACTTACATACATGGCTCTATATAGACTAAACAGACTCCTTGCATGTCGATATAGTTTAGGCCTAGCATAGTAACATGATTGCAAAGCTAGATTCATATTTGGAGTTCGAAGATGTTTTTGACATATATTGGTGACTAAATCAGGATTTTGAGTTGAATGATTTTTAGCATTTGGTACCTGATGTACTTTTCTGAATACTAATATACTTTTGTTAAAAGTATTCTCTTTTCTATATTATGTGTAGCTATGGTATATGTACATATAAGCATGTTGTCATTTTAGATGCCAAAACACCTGAAGTTCGCTATGTTTGGGATCTTTTTAATATAATATATTCTAAATTATGGTTACTGGTGTTGGAGCACATCATATTTGACCTCAACTCCCTAAATCATGCTCATTCTCCATAAAAGAAATAAAAACAACTAAAATAGAGAGAGAGGGGGATGGCATAATCTCCCCCCATCAGTAGACCGGTGACTACTATGGCTCTAGACTACTCCATAAGCCTAAATGAATCATTTTTATCAAAATTAATTGGACTGAGAATAAGTCTTGGGGGTTCTTGAGTTGCATCTGAGACAAATTAATTGGACTGAGAATAAGTTTTTTAATTGGGCTCAAGAAATTTTTAGTGTCAAGTTATAGCTGTAATGCAAGGAAACAAATGCAGGATGGGGACGGGGTAAGAAATGTTCTCTGGTTTGCTCCTGGCAGCTGTTTTGTTGGAAGCGTTTTAACTGTTTTCTTGTTGTTTATAGGCATTATTGATTTTTCTGGTGTTATTTGTTTTGACATAGGTTTAATAGGCGGAAAATTATGTGTATGTTTGTATAGTTGATTTTGTGGTTGCTTTTCTCGTTTCTGATTTTTCAATTCTTGTGGTATTTAGTCTTATCTATTTTATGGTGGGTCAGTCATATGTAAGGAAACAATGACACTATTTGCTAGATAATTTGCTCCCTTTGTACCAAATTGGTTGAGTACTGATGGCATCTGTTGTGGATGCCCTCTTTGAGATGCTCAAAAATTCTAGAAAGTCCTTGCTAGAGCCGTGACTACTAGTGTCTCAGTTTTGGTGAGATAATTATAAGCTAATTAGGCACACAATTTGAAATGTTACTTTCACTTGTATATTACTCAGGAGTTTAAGATGTTTGTTTTACACTTCTACTTGTGTTATTCCTTAACAAAAAAAATATTTGACTTGTGTATTATACTTGTGGTAGTGGAAGAAGATATTAACATAATAGTTGAAAAGTTAGAAAGATAAAGTGTCACATCACAGTTTAAAATTTGATAGTTAAATGAATTTGGATTCTAGATGGTTGGCTAGGGCTTCTACTGTTGAATGGTTAAATTAAGATGGAATCAAGAAAGACCGTTCAAAAAATGTGAACAAACTCGATAGGAAAGATGAATCAAGAAAGTGTCTTGCAGATAGTGGTCATTTAAGTAAGTGAAACTAGTCACTTGATTTGCTTCTAGGTGTAGTAGAATGGTGAACAAACTAGTAGAAATTCATTATACAATCATATTTTAAAATAGTGCTATAATAGGTTGACTAGTTTACACTACAAGGCTTTTTTTCAAGCATGAATCAGTCTTGGCCGGACTTAGGCTTGAAAAAAGTATTATGCTGAGCTCCCCCTCTCCCTCAGAAAAAAAGGGAGAAATAAAGAAAGGTTTGAGGTGAATTCGGTCTGACTAGCTCGTGACTTGGCTTAATTGATTTTTATTTTGAACAAGACCAAAATTTCATGACCGAGCTTCACTATAGAGACTCTTTTAATTTCCCATCACAAGTTTGGGCTTACTTTTTCTGGTCATGTCTGCTATTATGTGTTTTGGTACCTCTCGTTCCCTCAAACTACACACCGACATGGAGACATTCGTTTAATATATGCCGTTCTGGCTATTTTGATAGTTTTGGCCAAGCTTTACAGGGAATGAGGAATGGAATAATGCTATCATCTCCAAGGGTATGCTTGCTGTGTAGTTACCGTGGTGGTTATATATTGCTGAGAGATTATGAATAAGTACAACAAGAACAACTAAGTGTTGTATAAAATTTCTTTGATAACATTTGTTGCGAGACTGTTTGTACTGTATAAATTTCTTGGTCTCTCTCTCTCTCTCTCTCCTGATTCTATATAATCTCTCCATTTTGTGAGTCTTATCAAAAAAGTTAGTAGCATCTATCTGGTAGATGGACAAAGTTGGGGCCAGTACTCTGTAGGTCTTGCAGGGCGAATGTCTTTTTTAGGTGATGAATGCACTTTATTTACATTATAGATTGTGGTAGCTATATTATACTAAGCTTGCAGCTATGGAACAAAGCTGTCATTTATTGGCCTCGTGAAATAAGTCCAGAGTTTTACATATAGACTGTGCATTGCTGTAGGTTGTGCTGCATGGTGTGGTGAACATGCAATTGCCAAATCAGTGGTTGTGGGACATGGTAGATGAGTTTGTATACCAATTCCAGGCATTCTGTCAATACCGTGCAAAGATGAAGAACAAAACTGCGGAGGAGATTGCATTGCTGAAGCAATATGACCAGGTATGGCTTACAGATTGCAATGCCTTTTACTCTTCCGTTTTGTTTAACCTATTAATATTGTGTGATTTATAAATTCTGAAATATACTTTTGAAGTTTGTTTGGTTCTCTATTTTACTTTTAAAAATATTTTAACATTTTCTCTTGCTTTTCATTATTGTTTGCCTAATTACTCTTTTAAATTTGGTGATGACTTGGTTTTAGATAAAACTACGATAATTGTTTTGAATATTACAACATCGACTTAGGGTGATCTATGTTCACTTGAATTATTGGTTTCAGGAATTATGTATCTGCATATATTATAATGCAGTAACTGCATTCTGCAACATTGTTTTTTTTAACTGTGAAACCTGCAATATCGTTTTCTGGCATTTTAAATCTGGTTTTCAGTTTATTACCCAGAGGTCATTGACGTGCTGCATTTGAGTAATAGTTGCTCTTTAGCCTGTACTAAGGTCATACATTGCTGTGGCTGAGTAAGAGTTGCTCTTTAGCTTAGCTAAGGTCATACTTTGGCGTATGATGTTCATGCATGAATGGACAAAGGTTTAATGGCTTTAGTGATGGGACAAAAAGTGATGGTACTTTATTATTGATGGATATGAATTAAGCATTAAAGTGTAAGTGGCCATTATTTGAAGATATCGGGTTGGTTGTAAAACACCGACTTGGACATTTAAGATGTTTGTTTTTACCCATAGATTTCTGTATTATGATTTGTATTGGATTGGTTGTAAAACACTGAAGACATTTAACATGTTTGTTTTTACCCATAGATTTCTGTATTATGATTTGTATAAATCATGTATCATCTTGTCTAAATAATTTCTCTAATAATGATGTTTATTAGGCTTGGAATGTCTACGGTGTCCTCAACTTCTTACAAGCCCTTGTAGAGAAATCTACGATAATCCAAATATTGGAGAGGGAGAAGGAAGGTCTTGAAGAGTTTACTGCTACTGATGGGTATGATTACAGTGGTGGAAGTAATGTCTTGAAGGTTTTGGGTTATTTCAGCATGATAGGCTTGCTCAGAGTTCATTGTCTGTTGGGTGATTATCATACTGGCCTGAAGTGCTTGCGTCCAATTGACATAACTCAACAAGGTGTTTACACCAGTGTTATTGGGAGCCACATAACCACAATTTATCACTATGGCTTTGCTAATCTTATGTTGAGGAGGTATGTTGGTAATTATTTTGGCTCAGCTGTTGCATTTGTGTCGCATCTACTGCACATTCTGTATGATCATAAGCACTTTTATATAGCTAAGAAATTACTAAATGGATATCTTAAAATCTGCATTCCATTCTTCATTGTGTAAAATTGCTTGTAATATGTTATTATCAAATGAAAGAAACTAGCGGAATCTTCAAGAAAGGACTGTTGCCTTTTGTCATCGGAAACTGAAAAGATACAGTAGAGGCAAATGACATTGATTATATAAATTTGCAGCTTCACTAACCGGCTGATATTAAGAGTAGTGTGCACTTTGTTTTTCTTGAATGGTTAGGTAATGTTACTTTTCTGTGAATTGGAGAAGATACTGACACGTTGCTTATTATGTATCCACTAAATCTTTCTCAAAATAAGATACTCTCTCCGTTTATTTTTAGATGAGGTAGTTTGACTCGGCACGGAGTTTAAGAAATAAAAGAAGACTTGTGAAACTTGTGGTCTTAAAAGCTTTGTGGGGCCATGACATTTGTGTGGTTATAAAAGCTTTTCATTAAGGATAAAATGGATAAAATGAAGAGTTTAAAGTTGTTATTTCCAAATTTAGAAATGTGTCATTTATTTTGGAACAGACTAAAAAGGAAAGTACCCAATCTAATTTGAAACGGAGGGAGTATTGTTTAGTATTGCTGGTTTACAGACAATTTGTAATAACAGTGGAAGTCGGATGATATTTTCCTTCCTTGATCATGTGATTAGATTTCGTTCTGCGAAAAGTGGCGATTCTCTTTTTTTCTTCTTAAATCAACAAGGAGCCACCTCATCAAGTTCCCAAGTGCTTAAAGTTCTAATTGTGTTTACTTTGGCTTTAGCAGAGTAGTTTTATTTTCTCTAATCTGGAAAATGGATTCATTGTGTTACAGGTATGTAGACGCTATCCAAGAATTTAACAAAATCCTTCTATATATTTATAAGACAAAGCAGTATCACCAGAAGTCACCCCAGTACGAGCAGATACTGAAGAAAAATGAGCAGATGTATGCTCTGTTGGCTATATCTTTGTCACTGTGCCCTCAAATGAAACTTGTTGAAGAAACTGTCAATTCTCAATTAAGGGAGAAGTATGGTGAGAAGATGGCGAGAATGCAAAGATATGATGATGAGGCTTTTGCCCTCTATGACGAACTCTTCTCATATGCATGTCCAAAGTTCATTACTCCCTCTGCTCCAAGTTTTGAGGAGCCTCTTGTAAATTACAACCAGGTATACAACACCTGTTTTAACTGGACTTAATTTCTGTCCTCTCTATCCAACTTGCAAGCTGAGGTTAAACATTTAGAGAAAAAGTAGATATAGATTGTACTCCCCAGCCCTCGATGCAAATGTTCATTTATTGCTAGAAATGTTTGCTTAGAATACATCCAATTTGCTCCTCACTCCTCCATGCAAGTATCCTTGTGTAGTTCGTGTGACTATTGCGCCTTGTTTCTCATTTCTTGACTGCACTTTTTGAACTACCATGAAAGGATGGCTTTGTATGCTTCACATCACATCACATGTTTTCTTCAGCTTTTACTCAGCTGTGGCGTTGCTGCTAAATTTTGTTATGTTGTCTGCTTCAGGATGCGTATAGGCTACAGTTGAAGCTCTTCCTTTATGAAGTGAAGCAGCAACAATTATTAGCCGGTGTTAGGACCTTTTTGAAAGTCTATTCAACAATCTCCCTGGGGAAGCTTGCAAATTACATGGAAGTGGATGAACCCACTTTAAGGTCTCAAACATCTTATGCTTTTAGTAGATTTGTTATGGTGCACTTTTCAAGTGATCTATGATTTTGTGGGCTTATAATATACTGAGTACAATATTACACAGGACAATTTTGATGACATACAAGCACAAAACACATGCTGTCGATTCCGATGGGAAGATAACTTCTAATGCTGATGTGGACTTCTACATTGATGAAGTAAGAAACACATGATATGTAAATATCTGGTTCTTTTTTGTTCATTTACTTCTTTCTTTATTGGGTAGTAGTTGGCTGACAACAATATTTACTTAACACAATCTAGATAATGTGTGTGTTGTTTTGTGGTGGTTATTCTTGTTGGATCTTATTCAAGTAATGCCTTTTTGAGTAGTTCAGGAATAGTCAACTTTTTGTTGGCATCTACCTTTGTTTTCTGTCGAGAGATGCAAACAAGTACTGTGGCCTGCTTCTCTTATTTGATTGTGTTGCTGGTTCCGATGTTGGATTATTCTTTCTCATAGGCCTTCAGTACTAGTAGTCTTGGAGGATAAGTATATGTAAAATCTGATATGACCTAGTTCGCGTTGTTCTCTCGTGAGCAGAGTAAATACTTGATACGTTCTGTGAAGTGATTCACATTGTATTTGGTTTCAGGACATGATCCGCGTAGTAGAATCTAAACCCGCCAAGAAGTATGGAGATTACTTCTTGCGTCAGATTGTGAAGGTAATTCGTCTATAGCATTTTAAGTCAGTTTTTTCTTTCAATTTCTCTTGCAAATACTCATGCAATGTGTGCATAACTTGATTGCATCTGTTTGTGTTTTTCCAGCTTGAAGGGATCATGACTGATATTGACAGGATAAAGCTGGAGTAAGCTATCTTCCTATGTTCTAGTATTAGTGCTAGCTTATTTTGAGCTTTCATTTTTGTACTCGAAAGCAAGGAGGAAAATGCATAAAGTGGAAAAAGTATACATTTTGTTGTTCCCCCTTTGAGACTCTGTGTTACCGGAAGTTGATTAATGACCAGTTAAATCCAATTTTTTCTAGTGTTGTAATCTCTTAATACAAGGTTGGCTTTTGTTAGAAGTTGAAAACCCCTAGAGCTTTGGGTTCAGCTGACAACGTTAACTGCTTGCATTAGATCTGTTATTGATGCCTGCACTGCCATTTAAATCTGGTGCTTATGCTGTCGTTGACTGATTTTGTAGGTATAGTTTAATAGTGGGTTTTGTTTCTCTTTCAGTATTGATTGTGGTTTCTACCAAAAAATAGGGGTGTGCATTCGATTTATCGATTCGCTTTTGAATTATCGATTATCGATTTGTACATGTGCTTATCGTTATCGATTTGTACATGTGCTTATCGTTATCGTTTAAATAAGGTTTTGATTTTTTCGATTTCGATTTATCGATTTTGGGGGCTTATCGATTCGGTTATTGATTATAGCAATAAGAAAATTTGCGGGATTCCACGGGAAGTATATCACTATAAACGCGCCTAACTAATATGGACAAAGAAGCTAAAATAAGATTAGCACCATTTATAATATAAAAATTGTGTCAACAAGCACATGCAACAAAACTAAAGTAAGGGATCAAATGTATGCCACCAACAAACAAAACACATCATCACGGCTAATTCTGTTTTCCATTAATTTGAACTTCATTCCCTTGATCTTTAAATATGATCATTCCTTAAATGTGGTAGAGGAAATAATAGGGTAAGGGACTTAGGGTAAAAGAAAGGGCATAGATTAGGGAAAATAATATTGTATAACCGCTTTCAAAATAGTAGCGGAATATATATATACAATGTGTATGTTATATTAATCTACACAAATGGGTAATTACTCATTTAACAAGTGTCTACAGTCTAGGGGTGTGCATTCGATTTATCGATTCGATTTTGACCCTTATCGATAATTACTTATCGATTATCGATTTGTACATATGCTTATCGTTATCGTTTCAATAAGGTCTCGATTTTTTCGATTTCGATTTCGATAACAAATAATCGATTCGATTTATCGATAAACTTATTCGAATGCACACCCCTACCAAAAAATGGTCGATTCCATCAATGATAATCTAAAAGAGCTGGTTATTTTTAAAATCAGAAAACGATTTAGTTTTAATTATTGCCAAGCATTTGCAGTTTATATTTTCTGGTTACATGTTCTTATTATTATCGTATAAGGATGATTGCCTATCAACAATCTTAGATGCTCACAAAATATCTTTACTTGGCCCGTAAGTGTGTACACAAAACTAATAGATGCATAACATATGTTAAGCACGCTGACCTTTTTCACTTAGTTATAGTCAATTAACATATTTTTGACGTTATATGTATTGCCTTCGCTTGTCTTTTAATAGACGGTCATAATATTGTATGGTAAGGAAAAAAAAGCGAAGAACGAAACGATATTTTGTACTTTTCTTACTCCTAAAACTAAAAGGGGTATTTTCTTAAAAGTATTTTTGTGATATGCACAGTTCCGTAATTTGTTAGTTAAAAGGAGTTTGAAACATCATAACCTTTTCTAGAAACAGTGTAAACCTTAGGCATCTGAAATGTTCTCGCTTGATGTTATAATGCGTGCTAATCATCATTAAATTCTTTTTT
This sequence comes from Nicotiana attenuata, assembly GCF_001879085.1. NCBI lineage: Eukaryota > Viridiplantae > Streptophyta > Magnoliopsida > Solanales > Solanaceae > Nicotiana > Nicotiana attenuata. The sequence continues at coordinate 89,766 of NW_017670567.1, read as the reverse complement.
CCAAGCATTGTTACTACAATGCAAAAGCCAAAATATGTGAATAGTAGTGTGCATAGTCAACAAAGTACCTACCTCCACACCAACCAACTTTCAAAGTATTCTCCAACCCCTTCTTTTCAATGTGTAATTAAGGATAAACTCTTTTCTCTTTGCTAAAACACAAAATGCCTAGAGTATTAAAGCTCATTTTCCTTTCAGAATAAATTAGCGGCACGTAAAAAAGAGCTGGCTCGCATACGTGGTTTGGTTGATTGACTTGAATAATGGTAAGGTGGTGCAGCAGGTGTTGGTTGCAGCAGTCAATGAGGGCACTCAACCTCTTTGTTAACATTCTTGGAGTTGCCATGATTCTTTACTCCCTTTGCCTTCTCAAGACTTGGACTGATGATCGATGGCTTTTCTCGTCTGCTTTCGCCTTCGCCCATTCCTAAACCTTGGTACGTAACACATTACATTCAACTATTTCCCTTGCTCATACAACAATGCTTGCTGGAGTTTGTATGCTATTCATTCTTCTTAAAGGTCTGCTCTCGGTCATTTCACATGCTACCTTACAAAGACGTGGTTAATGCGAACCTGTTTTTTCCTCTGTCAAAATTACCTAACGTTAGTTCTCCTAATAGTTTATTGATTTAGTAGCTAATAATCATTGATCATGGGTATTTATAAGTGGATGGAATAAAAACATACAATCAATTTAATTAAAGGTTAAATTTGCTTACTTTGGTAATGAAATACCAAAATCAGATCTACATATAATCGATGAATAGAGAGGAAAAAAAATCCCCCTTCCTTTTCATGAATTCAATTTGGTAATTACCTAGTTTGTTTTATACGCTTGACTTCTTCATTATGAAAGACATCATTATTGCTAACAATGCATCGGAAAACTTGTCTATTGAAACAGGTTCATCTATACATGCTTAGGGATTGGAATTGTTGCCTGCTTGAGCTGTCTCTCTGCTCATATGGTCGCTAACTCTATGACTACTTCAATACTTGCTCTTGTATCCTTCACATCATGTTGTTCATTAGCCAATAACTAACCCAATTTTTTTACACAAGGGTTTTGGTGGGATGTATAGGATATCTCCATCTTTAACTAAAGGTTTCGGTTCGAGCCCTAAGAATAAAAAAAAATCATGATAACGATCGGAGCTCTTCCCCAATTAATGGGCCTTACGCGGCGCAAGTCCAGATTAGTCAGGGTTCCAATGTAAATATCCGACACCGAGTGAGATTCAAAAAAAGAAAATAACTAACCCATCTTTTGAATTTATCTCCTAAATAAACGAATTTAAACAAATGAAAAAATTATTACTTGATGTGGTTTTCAAACTACTAATAACATTTAAATGAATTAACACAAATATAATATCAATAGCAAACTTTGACATTAAAAATATTCCAAGTGTAATAAAAATTGAAATAGATGTAATGGTAAACTTTATTGTCTTTTAAACTGTTTCCTCACTGCAACTCGTGCTCCTAAACTTACTAGCTTCTTTTATGTAACAAAATATATTTCAAGGCGTATAAAGTACTTTTCAAAACTTATATGTTATAATATTTTTAAACTCTCAGTGATTTTTGTATATTGCATAATATGGAACCAATTTGGCACCCACATTTTCTTTTAGAAACTCTTGAGTTCTCGTTTATTTTCCCCTAATGACATCAATTTTTTTAAACCTTAGCCACTATGTCAGTACATCATATTTGTATGTGTCCTTCTTGGGGTCCAAGGTTCCATTATTTTCTCGACATTCTTCAAGATTGACTGGCGATGGGTATGTCTTCAACTCTTTACTAATATTGCATAACTCTCACTCTTAATTACCATTTTACTTAATAATTTCTTGAAGATTAAAATACTCGACTTTATAAATATATTGAGTCTTGGTGGAAAAAGAGTTTAAAATGATAATTTGAAAAGTGATAAGTTGAAATAGTTGGTTAAAGAAATTTCATATTAAAACTGAACAATTTAATCTGAATTGTTGGAGGGAAAAGAGTGCCATTTTAAGAAGTAGGTCATTATTTGAGATATACGTAATACATATAAAATTACTTGACCAAAATGAGATCGAGGTAGTATATGGTGGATGCAGCAGGTAACCGGTAAAATAGTCGAGGTGCATACAAACTTGACTACCACTATTCATACAAGAAAAAAGATAATAATAATAAAAAAGAGAGAATAGACTTATAAAGGGGTAATCAGCTTAATGAACTTCGATTTTTAGTTCTTCTACTTGAGTACAAGTAATTCACTTTCTCTTGGCCTATTACAGAACATTAACCATTACATCGACGATAGCCACAGAAAGTTCAAGAATTTTGTACTCTTCCACCTAGTCATATGTAAACTGGTTACACTTTTAGTATTCTTGATCCAGGTAAATCTTAACGTTGGAAATTTTTTTTACATGAAAAGAATTACTATATCTTTGTGATTATGACTATCATTTTATGTAAGATATGATAAATATTTTGTATGTTCAGATGAAGGCTGTTTTGCTTGCTATGATTATTTGGGCCATGGGAGTTTGTAACTGTTCCTCTAATTCCAAATGGTACATACTCATTCTTGGTTGATCAAAATGCAGATGAACTACATGATCCTAGGGCTGTTGAAATTAATCTTGAAGTTGAGTAGCCATGCAATCTGTTGTATCTTTATATTCATTATTTTAACTTTCTTTTTGGTGGTTAGAGAGGTAAAAAATTAGTAATTCTATCTTATTTATACCATCATATTTTGTACATATCTCTGATAGATTTTTGAGTTTATCTCCTGTAGGTGTTACGCTTATCTAATTAAAGTATAATAATGTATTTTCTCATTGTAAATAGAAGCAGAATTCAAGTTCGCATGTCATCATATTTTATTAGTTTAATTGCTCCAACAAATCAAAGTTGTATAGGCTAAAATCTGCCCAAAGGAATTTAGCATAAACTGGTATTAAGGAAAAAGATGCGGTCGAGGTCGACTAAGAAACAGTGGGACTCGTGGCCGGGCAGCCAACAATGGTCGAGGTCGAGCAACAAGGACATAGCACTAACGACTAGTTTTTGTAATAAGATATTAAATATTCTCTGCACTTGTACCATTATGGTTGATTAGGGATATGTCTCATATAAATAAAAAAAGAGATAAGGGGATAAGGCATGTAATATTCATTTTGATAAGAACACTTTTTGAGAACAAGACTCTCTCTCTAGCAATGATACAAACTCTACCTTTTTACTAAGATTCCATCATCTATTATTTCATACTTTTCCATCAGATCCGAGAATAGTTCCAGCATTCTAGGATTTGTCTGTCATTCATCACTGTCAGAAAGAAGAATCATCTACCTTATTCAATATTGGGTGAATCATACTCCTTATTTACATAAATACCATTTATCGTTATTTATTTCTTGATGTTCCTCTATTATTGCTCAAATTCTTTGGAATAATAAATGCGCACTATTTTCAGTTCCCCATCAGCATTATCTCCCGTTATTTATGCTAACTAGTTCTGAATCCAGAGATATTATCATTAACTAGGTTTAACCCTTTATTACATAAGATTTAATAGTTTAACCGAAAGTTTATATTTTTTGGTCAAACAATATGGCGCAGTATGTGGGGATTTCCTAGTTAAATTTTTAGTTTCTTCTAGATCTATAACTAGCACGGGTTGCTAACAAAAAAAAAACAGAACGAAGCTTCTTTTCCATGTACACACAGATCTGACATGGTAGGTAATGGAGAAGAAAGAATGAGGGTAGTGACTGACCTAACCACCAATCTCTTGAACACCATCAATGAAGTTTCTGAGACAGAAGGCGAGGACATGACGCCTAATGCCTCTCCCAGGCGAGATGGGTCGCCTCTCCCTCACGGCAGTATCGCAACGTCCCGTGGTAAAGGAGCCTCCACGTCCATGACGGAAGAGACACCACCAGCGGTGAAAAATCTCCTTGAGGCTTGGCTAACTGACACGCTAACCAACATCCTCCACAAGCCCGCTCAGGATACAGTCATAGAAAATGCAAGAAGTTGCGTTACAACCGATTACGATCGAGCAACATGGCCCTTTCCCTCCAATAACAGGTTCTACTCACAGTGTTAATAATGTAGGTGACAACACCCTTAGAACCATTTCGGAAAAGATGGAGAACAATAACAAAGTGCTTGATAGTAGCCTATATTATGTGATGTAGATGCTATTTATGCCCTAAGTTAACCATATTTTATTGATGATTTAAGTGCTAAATGATAACAAAATGCTCTAATTGAGGTTTTTATGCTTTGTAGGAGCTACTCCGAGTTAGGAGGAGGAAATAGAGTGTTTTGGGGTCAAATATGTAGATACAAGGCCAATCGAGAAGAGCCCGGATGAAAACGAGCAAGAAAAGGCGAAGAAAAAATGGGCAACAGTCCACCGCGATCGCGGTCGGGCCGCGGCTGGAATGCGGTGGAAAAAGGCGCAAAACAGAATTGTCTAAAACGACCGCAGTTGGCCCGGGACCGCGGTCGATCTGGAGAATGCCAAGACAGTCCAGGGGCCAAAGTGTAAAGTGTGGGAAACTATCCTAACCCTATATAAACTCAACAAACTCGCCCAAGTTAAGGTTAAGCTTGTTTTTAGACTCAATTGGAGGCAAAAACAAGTGTGAGAAGAGCAAGACACCATTAGAGTTTTTCATTCTTCTTCCTGTTATCATTATTTTGTGAATTAGGAATTATTTTATGGCTTTATCTTGTTTTACCATGAGTAGCTAAACATTTATTCTAGGGTTGATGGAACCAATTATTGGATGAAGTCTTGATTACGTTTTGATATAATTAAGCCGTTTCTTATTCTATAATTGTTCAACTATGTATTTCCTGTGATTAATTGAAAGGGCCCTTGATTAATCGTGTCTAGTTATCTTGTGTTGTTTGAGAAAGAACACTGGGTTAGATTGTTGTTGAGCAACACGACTTTCGGGTCAGTTAAGAGATTAGTTACTTGAATTTAAAAGCAGGGTTAGTGATAACGAAGCTTTGGTGGAATAATTCTGAGTTGCATAAATTGTTAACGAGAGTAGTTCGAGAGAATGCTTCTAGTAAATTATCGTAATTGATCGAGAGATAATTGCGGTAACCTAGAACTCATATTTCTTATAGAGTATTACGACGAGATTATAGCTAACGTGTCGGGAATTAATCCGACAATTGGGGAAATCAATAACCCTAGACCATTTTACCATTGAATTCAACTCTATTCTTGATTATTGCTAGTTTTATTATTGTTTTTTCATTACTTAACTAGATTCTACTCATTATCCATTAAAAATCTTGCATCCGGGGATTGTTTGAGCTATTCATTAGATGTGTTAAAAGTTGTAGTAAATAGGTTAGTTCCCTGTGGGATTCGACTCCGGACTGAACCGAATTATATATTTGCAGCGACCGCTTAGTCCTTTTTATAAGGCGTAGTTGGGCGTGATCACATTTTGGCGCCGTTGCCGGGGAAATAACGGTGTTATTTATTGCAACTTTGAAGAATTGCTAAGATTATTGGTCTTGATAAAATTTCTATGGTGTAAAATATTTCCATTGAAATTCTCACGGTTGAACTCTTCTGTAACTCAGGTGCATGCCTAGAAGCTCTTCGAGAACTGGTGAACTCTTTGAAGGACCCTCAGATCCCGAGAAAGTATTCCGGACATTGAACCGGGCTAACAAGAAGAGCAAACAGCTGAAACAAAGCGAAAAAACTGAAATTGAAATGGATGACGTAAACAACGTCAACGGGAATAACAAGAATGATCGAGATGACCCAAACGCCAGAGTGGTAGCACCTCTTGTGCCAGAAGCTGCTCTTTATGATTGGGCGCAACCAACTGCTGATAACCTGGCCAAAGCAATTGCGGTTCCTCCCATACAAGCGGAGACATTCCAGCTTATCAACAACATGCTGCACCTGTTGCAGAATAAAAGGCTGTTCTCAGGGTCATACATCGAAGACCCAGAACAACATCTGAAGAACTTCCTATCAATATGTGTCACTCAAAGACAACCGAATGTGACCCCTGAGGCAATCAAATTATTATTGTTCCCATTCTCAGTAACTGGGGAGGCTCAAACTTGGCTGAATTTGCTCCCAATAAACTCCATTGCTACTTGGGAGGAACTAGTCATGCAGTTCTTAAACAAGTTTTAGCCACCCAACAAAACTGCGAGGCAGATTGATGAGATATTGCAATTCAGGTAGAAACCGTCTGAGACCTTGCAAGAGACCTGGGAGAGGTTTAAGGGCATGTTGGTGAAGTGCCCTCACCATGGCATTCCGGATCAGATGCTGGGACAGAGATTCTATATGGGTTTGGCTGACAGTCTGAAGGCCAATGAGATGCTTCTGCCGGGGGTGCATTCTTGAGCAAAACTTTCACAGAGTGCAAGATTCTTCTTGACAATATGTCTCAAAATTCAGGTTGGATGACGAGAGACACAACACTCACTCCAATAGTGCATTTTGTCGATCTTGACCCAAACAACACACATGCAGAAAACATAGTCACTCTTATGACCCAGATGAGCTTGCTGACAAAGAAAATGATGAGACGGGTACGAAACAAGTACACATTGTGGATACCACAAATGGAGGCTTGTGCACTCCTTGCATAAACCATTCATATGTGTGCTCGTGGAGTAGAGAGAATGACAACCAGGGATTCACATAATACATGAATTATGTCAATAATTTTGGAGGTCAGAGGCAAGGTGGGCAGCAATGGGGACCAATAGCAAACCAGCAGTACAGACCGAATCGGCCATAGCACAACCCCAATCCAGGAGGAGCACGACCACAAGGCCAAGTCATACCTTACCAAAGGCAACATGGCTATAATCAGCAACGCCAACAACAATTGACCTACCAACCACCTCATCAACAATAGGATAGTAACATGATCAAAATCAGGGGTATGCTGCAACAACACATTGGGACAAATGTAAAGATGCAAGAGAAGTTAGATGCACATGATTCAACAATCAAAGGCATTTAAACTCAATTGGGATAACTATCTATGGCCTTGAACAATCGCCCACAAGGAACATTGCGTGCAGATACAAACGTTAATCCAAAGGAGCAGAACCCGAATCAGCTCATGGCAGTGAGTCTTAGGAATGGGAGACATTTAGACAGGGAGCAAGAAGTTGCTCAATCCAGGAGAGAGACAACGCCAGCTACTCCAACTGCTCCAGTTACATTCGAGACCGATGAGTCGGCAGAGCTCACCGAGGTTGTAATCGAGCAAGCAAAGGTTGACAAGGGTAAGGAGAAGGAAGGTGAACAACTCTCAGAACAGGTAGGAGAAAAAGATTCCAGCAAAGAAAAGATGCAAAGCAGTGGGCAAAGGTTGATCCCTGCACCATTCCCTCAGAGGTTGGCAAAGCAAAAGAAAGATGATCAATACAGGAAATTCGTGGAAATGCTCAGACAAATTCAATTAAATATTCCACTGATGATATGCTTGTTCAAGTGGGGAAATTTGTATTCCCCGCAGACTTCGTCATTCTTGACTGTCAGGTGGATAAAGAGATACCAATCATTCTGGGCAGGCCGCTTTTTGCCACTGGGAGAGCATTGATTGATTGTGAGACTAGGGAATTGAAAATGAGGTTGAACAATGAAGAAATCATATTCAGTGTTCAACAATCTATGAGGAGACCCAGCGAATTTGCAAATTGCTCACTAGTGGAGGCCGTACATGTGATACTACAAGAGGAGGATGAGACTATTAATGTCAGGGATCCGTTAGAAGCTTGCTTGATGAATCTGGAACATGAGGATGGTGCGGAGTTGGCAGAGTGGGTCATGGCTCTCGATGGTCAAGGGTTCTGGGCAAGGGAACCCCAGTTCGATCCCCTACACTTAGAAGAAAGAACACCACCACCTGTGAAGCCATCGATAGAGGAGCCACCACAGTTGGACCTGAAACCGTTTCCAGCTCACCTCAGGTACGCTTTCTTAAGGCATAATTCTACTTTACCTATTATTATATCATCGGGTTTGCTAGCTGTGCAGGTAGAGCAACTCCTACAGGTGTTACAGGAATGTAAGACTGCCATTGGTTGGACCATGGCGGACATAAAGGGCATCAACCCAGATTTTTGTATGCACAAGATTCTCCTGGAAGAAGGGCACAAAACTTCTAGAGAACATCAACGAAAGCTGAACCCGAATATGAAAGAGGTAGTGAAGAAGGATGTGATCAAATGGTTAGATGCGGGTATCATCTTCCCCATCTCTGACAGCAATTGGGTCATTCCTGTCCAATGTGTGCCGAAAAAGGGAGGAAAGATGGTAATGCAGAATGAGAAGAACGAGTTAATCTCAACTCGTACAGTCACGAGGTGGCGAATTTTCATGGACTATCGGAAACTGAACACAACCACCCAGAAGGACCATTTCCTCTTGCCTTTCATTGACCAGATGTTGTACATGTTAGTTAGGCGATCTCACTTCTATTTCTTGGACGGATACTCGGGGTATAACCAGATCTCAATAGTCTCGGAAGATAGAGAGAAAATGTCCTTCACGTGTCCGTATGGCATCTTTTCCTTTCAGAGAATGCCCTTTGGACTTTGCAATGCACCGGCTACATTCCAGCGGTGCATGTTAGCCACTTTCACTGACATGGTTGAGGATATTATGGAGGTGTTTATGGATGATTTCTTCATGGTGGGGGATTCATTCGAAGATTGTCTTGACAACCTAAGAAGAGTGCTCAAAAGATGTGTGGAGACAAATCTAGTGCTGAATTGGGAGAAGTGCCATTTTATGGTACAAGAAGGAATAGTGTTGGGGCATCGAGTGTCCAAAAAAGGGAATTGAAGTTGACCAAGCCAAGGTTGATGTGATTGAGAAGCTACCGCCACCCACTTCGGTAAAGGCAGTGAGAAGTTTCCTTGGGCACGCTGGGTTCTATAGGCGGTTCATTAAGGATTTTTCAAAGATTGCTAACCCCTTATGTAAGCTGCTTGAAAAGACCAGCCCTTTGAGTTTTCTGATGATTGCAAGTTGGCCTTTGAGGAGCTGAAAAAGAGACTGGTGACTGCACCCATCATTGTTGCACCCAACTGGGAGCAACCATTCGAGCTCATGTGCGACGCCAGTGATTATGCTATAGGAGCAGTCTTAAGGCAACGCAAAGACAAGATGATGCACCCGATTTACTATGCAAGCAGGATGCTCAGTGGTGCACAGCTTAATTACACTGTCACGGAAAAGGAAATGCTCACTGTAGTGTTTGCCTTCGACAAATTCAGGTCGTACTTAATTGGCTCAAAAGTTATTGTTTATACTGACCATGCAGCAATTAGGTACTTGATAGCATTGAAGGAGTCAAAGCCACGCTTGATTCGATGGGTTCTTTTGCTACAAGAATTCGATCTAGAAATCCGTGACAGAAAGGGGACAGACAATCAAGTGGCAGACCACCTCTCGAGGTTGGAAGGAGCAGAAAGAAGAATGGAGGTTGAAGATATCACAGAGACATTCCCGGATGAACAGTTACTTGCTGTGACAATGGAGGAGGCGCCACGGTATGCTGATATTGCTAATTACTTAGCAAGCGGTATTGTACCTTATGATCTCTCCTCAATTCAAAAGAAAAAGTTCTTCAGTGATTGTCGATCTTACTATTGGGATGAACCTCTACTTTTTAAGATATGTGTTGATAACATGATCCGGAGGTGTATCCTCGAGAAAGATCAACATTGATGTTTTAAGTGCTAAATGATAACAAAATGCTCTAATTGAGGTTTTTATGCTTTGCAGGAGCTACTCCGAGTTAGGAGGAGGATATAGAGTGTTTTGGGGTCAAATATGTAGATACAAGTCCAATCGAGAAGAGCCCAGATGAAAACGAGCAAGAAAAGGCGAAGAAAAAATGGGCAACAGTCCACCGCGACCGCGGTCGGGCCGCGACTGGAACGCGGTGGAAGAAGGAGCAAAACCGAATTATCTAAAACGACCGCGGTTGGCCCGCGACCGCGGTCGATCTGGAGAATGCCAAGAAAGTTCAGGGGCCAAAGTGTAAAACGTGGGAAACTATCCTAACCCTATATAAACTCAACAAACTCTCCCAAGTTAAGGTTAAGCTTGTTTTTAGACTCAATTGGAGTCAAGAACAAGTGTGAGAAGAGCAAGACACCATTCGAGTTTTTCATTCTTCTTCCTATTATCATTATTTTGTGAATTATGAATTATTTTATGGCTTTATCTCGTTTTACCATGAGTAGCTAAACTTTTAATCTAGGTTTGATGGAACCAATTGTTGGATGAAGTCTTGATTACGTTTTGATATAATTAAGCCGCTTCTTATTCTATAATTGATCAACTATGTGTTTTCCTGTGATTAATTGAAAGGCCCCTTGATTAATCGTGTCTAGTTACCTTGTGTTGTATGAGAAAGAACACTGGGTTAGATTGTTGTTGAGCAACACCACTTTCGGGTAAGTTAAGAGATTATTTACTTGAATTTAAAAGCAGGGTTAGAGATACCGAAGCTTTGGTGGAATAATTCTGAGTTACATAAATTGTTAACTAGAGTAGTTTGAGAGAATGCTTCTAGTAAATTATCGTAATTGATCGAGAGATAATTGCGGTAACCTAGAACTCATATTTCATATAGAGTATTACAACGAGATTATAGCTAACGTGTTAGGAATTAATCCGACAATTGGGGAAATTAATAACCCTAGACCATTTTAATTCAACTCTATTCTTGATTATTGCTAGTTTTATTATTGTTTTTTCATTAGTTAACTAGATTCTACTCATTATCCATTAAAAATCTTGCATCCGGGGATTGTTTGAGCTATTCATTAGCAGTGTTAAAAGTTGTAGTAAATAGGTTAGTTCCCTGTGGGATTTGACTCCGGATTGAACCGGATTATATATTTGCAGCGACCGCTTAGTCCTTTTTATAAGGCGTAGTTGGGCGTGATCAGTGCTTCGGGAACAAATGAGAGAGCACCAAGAAAGGGTCGACAAAATACCAGGGGCCCCAAAACTCTTGCCAAAGAGAGATGCCGGTAGGTTTGTCGAGCAACCATACAGAGATGAAGCCGCCCCGCATGCCATACCAAAGACCTTCAAAATGCCGCCCTATCTGAAAATATATGATGGTATGACCGATCCCGAAGATCATGTAACTCACTATGTCACCGCTGAAAAAGGCAATGACCTCGCCAAGGAAAAAGTATCCTCCATCTCGTTGAAGAAATTCGGCGAAACCCTCACCGGAGGAGCATTGACTTGGTATTCACATCTGCCCGCACATTCCATCGAAACAATCGAAGAGATGACTGACAAGTTCGTAAAGGCCCATGCTGGGGCCAAAAAGGCGGAGGCGAGAGTGAATGATATATTCGCTATCAAACAATCGCCCGGAGAAGGATTGAGAGACTTCCTCGTCCGATTCAACTGAGTAAGAATGACCTTAGCAAATATATAAGAAGGAATGGTCGTTGTAGCTTTCCAAAAAGGATTGAGCAGGAATGGTTCAAGGGCGACCAGAAGGTTGTTAAGTCGGCTTATCAAATATCCCCCAACTACTTGGGATGAGATATATAACGCCTACTGTGCTGAAGTCCGAACAAATGAGGACGACCTGAATGGGCCAACTCATCTACTGACCTCGGTACAAGCCGAATCCAGGAAGTATCGAAGAAATGATATCGGGAGGGACCTCATAGATCCATGAACTAACCGAGAACAACATTAGCCATATGTCAGAAGCACTATCGCGCCCCCCTCCCGCCACGAAGAGGGCCCACCCAGACTATAGACAAGGACTCAACGGAACGAGAGAGGTATGCCTCCTTTATTATCCACTCACAATTTTTGTGCATCACCTTCAGAAATAGTCTACGCATCGGAGAAGCTCGGAGCGAAGGTAAAGTGGCCATAAAAGATGTTAGATCCAAACACCAGAAATTTAGACGCACTCTGCGTGTTCCACTAAGGACGAGGGCACAAAACCGAGGACTGCATCGCCCTAAGACATGAGGTCGTAAACATGCTCCGACAAGGACACCTCAAGGAGTTGTTGAGCGACCGAGGAAGGACCAAATTTGTCAGAGGACGCGAACAGCATCAGGGACCACCGAAGCCTCCCTTACCAACCCGCACCATCCAAATGATCATCGGCGGCAGCGATGATGCCTCTATCAACAGCGTAAAGTTTACCACAACCCATAAGCTCAAATGGTCGATCACGCACGAACGGTATGATAAACTCGAAGAAAGTATCATCTTCGATAAGTCGGATACCCACGATTTGGCTTTCCCTCACTATGATGCTCTTGTTATCACTTTACGAATTTTAGACACAGATGTGAGATACATTATGGTAGACGATGGGAGCGGAGCGTGCATTATCCACCCTCAGGTACTTGCACAAATGAAACTCGAGGATAAGATAGTGCCGCGTTGCATCGCGCTAACAGGTTTTAACAATGCAGTTGAACGAACATCTGGAGAAATCACACTCCCATCCTGGCTGGCAGCGTCACTATGGAAACCACAATCCATATCATGGACCAGGACACGGCGTACAACTCCATAATAGGGCGACCATGGACACACGCCATGAGGGCCATCCCCTCCAGCTTGTACCAAGTCATCAAATTTCCAACCCCATGGGGAATATTCAACATACGAAGAACAATGCACATCTCGAGATTGCTACCGCATTGACCTGGATTGTATGACCACTCAACAAATGAAGGGCAAAGCTAAAGAGTCATAGTAGTTAATAGGGCCGAGGGCGAGCGGCGATGAAAGGGAAAACGTCATCAAAGACCCTGAAATGGTGGAAGCTGCGGAATCGACCATAGAAGACCTCTACCTCGTCTAACTAGATGGAAACGACCACAGCTAGCAATCTTACATCAGCTGCAAGCTTCAAGAACCAGGTAAATTTCGTCAATTCTTAACTACTAATGCAGATTTGTTTGCTTTTAGCCATGTAGATATGCCAGGTATCCCGAAGGAGATCGCTACACACAAATTGAACGTCGACCCATTTCACCCCTCGGTGAGGCAATTTAGGCGTTAGTTCAACTCCGCAATAAACGATGCAGTACGCGAGGAAGTCGAAAAGTTATTGAAAATTGTCTCTATTAGAGAGTCAAAAAATACCTGCAATGGGTCGCCAATGTGGTCATGGTGAAAAAGAAAAATGGGAAGTGGCGAATGTGCGTAGACTTTACAAATTTAAATAAAGCATGCCCCAAAGATTCTCCCATTACCTCATATCGGTCAACTCATCAATGCGATGGCCAGGCACGAACTGTTGAGTTTCTTATACGCCTACTCAGGCTACAATCAGATCCTCATGGAAGAAGAGGATCAGGAAAAAACCACTTTTATCACCCATCAATGAACGTACTGCTACAGAGTCATGCCTTTCGGACTGAAAACGCAGGGGCGACGTACCAAAGGTTGGTAACAAAAACATTCAAGGACCAACTCAACAAGATGGTGGAAGTCTACATAGATGACATGCTGGTCAAGTCCAAAAGAAAAGAAGATCACATCGACCACTTGAGAGAAACCTTCAACATACTCAGGCAATACGGAATGAAACTAAACCCTGAAAAGCATGCATTCGGTGTGGCCTCAAGGAAATTCATGGGTTTCCTAGTGTCACAGCGAGGCATTGAGGTCAACCCCGAACAGATCAAATCCATCGAAGGGATACCAAAGCACTTAACCACCAAAAAATAGGTTCTGAGGTTGACTTGCCGCATCGCCGTCCTTTCAAGGTTCATCTTGCGATCATCTGAAAGGAGCCACAAATTCTTCGGCGTACTCAAGAAGGATAACAACCTCCAATGGACCTCCGAGTGTGCCCAAGCCCTGAAGGAGTTAAAGGCCTACTTGTTGTCGCCACCACTGCTTTCAAAACCAGAACCTGGGGAGTGCCTCCTCGTCTACCTCGCAGTGTCCAAAGTAGGAGAGTGCAATTCTAGTCCAAGAAAATAAAGGTACGCAATCTCCTATCTATTACTTTAGCAAAAAATTAGCCAACGCCGAGACGAGGTATCCCCACCTCGAAAATTGGCCCTGGCCTTGGTCGTATCTTCGCAAAAGCTTAGACCCTACTTCCAGTGCCACCCCATCTCGGTAGTCACGACTTTTCCCTTGAGAAGTATTTTGCATAAACCCGAGCTATCGGGCAGGTTAGCCAAATGGGCCATAGAATTAAGCGATCATGATATCACATATCAACCGCGAACGGCGATAAAGTCACAAGTCCTTGCCAACTTCGTCGTCGACTTCAACGCAAAAATAATGCCCGAAGTCGAAAAAGAAGCCGCCCACGCTCCTCCCCAGACACAAGATCTATGGATTTTGTACACCAACGATACTTCTAATGTGTTAGGATCCGAACTAGGACTCGTACTCGAAGTCCCAACACGCGAAGTGATTCGCCAGTCCATAAGGTGCCTAGACATGACTAACAACGAGGCCGAGTATGAGGCTGTGATTGCAGTATTAAGGTTAGCACTCAAGTACGGGGCGAGACGTGTCAGACTGTGCTGCGACTCTCAACTCGTTGTCAACCAAGTCACAAGGACTTTCCAGATCAAAGAGCAAATGTTACAAAAATACCAGGCCGAGATCTGTAAACTGCTGCCCGAGTTTGATGAATGTTAGCTCGACCAGATTCCTCGAGCACAAAACATCAAAGCAGACTCCCTCGCCAAATTAGTAGCGGCCACCAAAAACATAACCGGAGAAAGAAACGTGGTCACCCTCCTCCACTCATCGATAGATCAAATCGAGGTAAGGACCATAAATCTGACTTGGGACTGATGTAACTGTATCGTTACATACTTGCAGGATGGCGTACTCCTAGATGATTAGAAAGAAGCCAAGAAGCTTCGGATGCAAGCATCCAGGTGCAACATCATTCATAACGACCTATACAAGAGGACGTATGGAGGCCCCTTGGCGAAATGCTTAGGCCCGAATCAGACACGGCGCTTCCTTGAAGAAGTCCACGAAGGCCACTACGGAGCTCATTTCGGCAATCGAGCTCTGGTTAGATGTATCATACGGGCAGGTTACTACTGGCCCACCATGAAAAAAAAAGGCTGCAAACTTCATGAAAAAGTGCGAGCAATTCCAAAAATATGCCCCAATAATCCACCAAGCGGGCGAGCACCTCTACTTAGTCACTTCCCCTCGGCCGTTCATCAAGTGGGGAATGGACATCGTCGGCCCCCTCCCCGCGGGGCAAGGTAACATACTATTTCTTTTGGTTGTAACTGACTATTTTTCTAAATGGGTAGAAGGAGGAGCATTCGCCCAAATACGCGAACAGGAAGTGATCGCCTTTATATGGAAAAACATCGTTTGCCGCTTCGGCCTCCCCAAAGAGATCAATCGCGACAGCGGACCCCAATTTATAGGAAAAAAAGGTCGCCAAATTTTTTGAGAAGTGGCATATCAAAAGAATACTCTCAACACCGTATCACCCCGCAGGCAACGGGCAAGCGGAATCCTTAAATAAGTCAATACTGTAAATCATGAAGAAAAAGCTTGATGACGCCAAGGGACTATGTCTGGAGTTATTATAAGAAGTACTTTGGGCCTACCGAACAATGCCAAAGACGAGCACATGAGAGACGCCCTACTCATTAGTCTATAGGACTGATGTAATAATGCTAGTCGGAGAGCCTGGTTTGAGATATTCCCATGAGAACAGGCCGAGGAACGATGAAAGCAGAAGGTAAGAGCTCGACGAAGCCGAAGAACGGAGAGATATGACCTATATAAGGATGATCGCCCAAAAACAACAGGCAGAACGCTATTATAACAAAAAGGCAAATGTTAGACCACTCAAAGTCGGAGACTACATGCTCAAACCTAAAACATAAGCAAGCAAAGACCCGCAGGAAGACAAACTGGGACCGTCCATACAAAATCACAAAAATAGCAAATAAAGGGTCATTCCAACTAGAAATAGTGGAAGGAAAACTACTACCAAACAACTGGCAAGTACTTCAACTTTTAGGAAAAAGTGTTCTCCAAGTCGTACTCTTTTTTCCCTCACTTGAGTTTAGTCCCAATTAGGTTTTCTCAAGGAGGTAATGAGGTGACAAGGGGAACACTTCAAGTTGAAGTGCGAACGGATGAAGGCACAGGACAGTCAATTCATTGCCCAACCTCTCAATACTTTTCTAGGTCGACCAATGAAGGGACTGGAATACCAGCCGACACTCGATAGACTAGGACTGGAATGCCAGCCCGGAAAATATGTAAACTTATCCAAGTATATGAACAAAGCACAAATGCATGAAGTTCACCCATATTTCGCCAAATGTACAGCCAAAGCAATGTTGCCTCAATACCTACGCGACCCTCGGCCATAAATAACTATAAGTTACATTCGACCCCGTTCGATGTAACTAAGTACAGGTTACATTCTACCTCGTTCGAACTAATACCTACTCGGCCCTCGGCCATAATTAAATAGAAGTTACATTCGACCTCGTTTGAATTGACTAAGTTACATTTGACCTCATTCGAATCAACTAAGTACATGTTACATTCAACCTCGTTTGAATTAACATCTACTCAGCCCTCGGCCGTAATTAAATAAAATTTACATTCGGCCTCGTTTGAATTAACTAATTACATTCGACCTCGTTTGAATCAACTAAGTAGAGGTTACATTCGACCTTGTTCGAATTAACACCTACTCAACCCTCAGTCGTAATTAAATAAAAGTTACATTCAGCCTCATTCAAATTAATTAAGTTACATTCAGCCTCGTTCGAATCAACTAAGTACAAGTTACATTCGATCTCGTTCGAATTAACACCTACTCGGCCCTCGGCCATAATTAGATAAAAGTTACATTCGGCCTTGTTTGAATTAACTAAGTTACATTCAACCTCGTTCGAATCAACTAAGTACAGGTGACATTCGACCTCGTTCAAATTAACACGTACTCGGCCCTCGATCGTAATTAAATAAAAGTTACATTCGGCCTCGTTCGAACTAACTAAGTTACATTCGACCTCGTTCGAATCAACTAAGTACAGGTTACATTCGACCTCGTTCGAATTAACACCTACTCAGCCCTCCACCGTAATTAAATAAAATCTACATTCGACCTCGTTCGAATCAACTAGGTTACATTCGACCTCGTTCAAATCAACTAAGTACAGGTTAGATTCGACCTCATTCGAATTAACACCTACTCGGCCCTCGATCATAACTAAGTATAAGTTACATTCGACCTCGTTCGAATTAACTAAGTATAAGTTATATTCGACCTCGTTCGAATTAACCAAGTATAGGTTACAATTTGACCTCATTCGAATTAACTCCTACTGGCCCTCGCCCATGATCAAAACTGAGTTCTGTTTCAACCTCGTTCAACACACATGAACTAAATTTTTACGACTAAAGCGACCAAACGGCAAAAAAAAAGAAAGAGGCATACAAACCCGAACAGAAGGAAAGGAATCAGGTACGAGCAACGAAAATGACATTCCATAAAATATTTTCTTTACAAGGGCTAGAACAGATATCCACAAAAATATGTACCAGTCTATAAACAAAAAGAAAGAAAAACAACTACTCGCCGCCTAACCCAGCAGTGCCATCTACCTAATCGCCTAGGCCATCTCCACCCGTCTCTCCGCCATCGCCATCGCCATTGCCATTGGGATACTCATCCTCATACCAGGCATCCTGTTCAATCCGATCCATGCCCACATCCTCCTCGTCATCACCGTCCTCTAGGGTAGTGGGGTCATAGCCACAAGCAACCCGAGCTGTACGTTCCTTAGCACGAGCATCCTCGAAGTCGGCCTCAAAAACTTTCTCCGTCGCCATAAAGTCTCTAAATATATCCAGTTGGGCCTCAGCGTGGATCCACTTCTCATACAAATCCCGTGGAATATCAGGAAAAGCGGAAGTGCGAGAAGAGGACGACTGAGCCAATAATTATGCCTTCTTGACCTCAAGGACAACAACCCGGTCATTAAGGCCCGAAGCCTCTTTCTCTAGCTCCCCTATCCGCTCATCGAGCTGCTCCTCTCTGAGCCTGGCCATCTCCAAATCACTCCCCCGCTCAAAACGAAGTATGCGGATTACAGCCTCCAAAGCCTCCACTTTCCTTGAAGAGCCCAACCGAGCCAATTCTGTTTTCTCTAAGTCCATTTTCTTTTCAGTGACCTCGCTACTCAGAGTATCCTCCTTGATTAGACATTCTTCGAGCTCGGCCCTCAGCGAGAACACTTGGGCTTGGAGATCGGCACATTGAGCCTCGACCCCTTTGCTCACCTCGAGCTCTTCTTCTTTATCTCTCAACGCCCCCTCATTCTTTTGATGACCTTTACCAACTCGTCATCTTTCTGTTTCAGCTCATCTCGGAGGGCCTGGAAGTTGGCGCCCTCACCATAATGCCTACAGATCTTGTGGTGCTTATTGCGGTACTCACAATACTTCTGCGCTATGTTTCGAAAAATAGCCTTACGCCTCTCCTCTCGGCGGGCACTCTCAATTTCCAAAATCACAGTATGAAAAAGAAAACCAAGGGAAAACGACAAGTAAGAAAAAAGTACAAAGCACGAAATTTGAAAGGAAAGTCGAAAAACTTACCCTAAGGGCGAGGATGCCTATACTCCTCGATAAGGTAGCGTTGTCAAGCTCCTCGAGAGTTCTTCCCTCCACGTCGTAACAAAAGGGACCTAAGGAAGGGACCACATTCTCCGTGTTAACCAATAGGTCCCGATCCATGGGGATCGTAATGGTTCACGTGGACCCTTCCAACCTCACTTCCACTCCGGTAAATCCCTCGCTCATCATCCGCACTTTCGTCGGATCAGAGCCCGTTTTATAGCCTTCCTCTGCAACACCCTTATCTCTCCCATCAGCAGACAAGGAAGGAACGCCAACTGGCCGTGAGGATGACGGCTCATATTGTCCCTCAACCTCCCAGAATCTCCAAAGATGGCCCCCCAGTTTCAACCTCGACATCGTGAAGGGGTACGCCATCTACGGCCCCCATTGATGGCGGGACCTCGGACGACAAATTAGCATCATCTTCGAGCATGACGGTCACCGACTCATGACCACCCCTCGCTGGATCCATGGCTCAGACTGTCCCATCTCTGACGTCTATTGACCTCCTTTTGCGAGAAAGCAAACCCTTCTCGCCTGCCGATGACTCCTCTTCTTCATCTATTAAATGACGCAAGGGGGAAGTTGGATGTTCTATTGCTGATGCAGTCGATGATCGAGCTGACCTAGTCGCAGTAGAAGGCAAAATGGAAGCAAATGACCGAGCAGGACTGGCCGCGGTCATAACAAGAGCGGACTCCGAAGAGGTAGTTTTCCTCTTACCAAATGCAGGATGAGGAACCCTCAATTTTCTTGAAGGTTCTCGAGCTGAAAAAAGTAAAGTTAAACATTCACTTCCCACAATGCTGTAACAAGCAAGTGGCTACAAAATCAAAACAACTTTTAAGTGAAAACAGACGAACTCACTGTCAGCAGAAGATGACGGCCCAAATTTCTTGAGAAAAGCCAGCCGCTCGCGGATCCCCGCCGTGTGAGCAGAACCCGGCTAACCAAGTCATGAATATCCTTGACCAAAGGAGGAGGCTCAGTCTCGGCTGCACGAAAAAAGAACAAAATATCAAAACACGACTAAAACTGGAAAAGCAAACACTTGGTATAAAAGAAGAGAAAAAGAGATAAATACTTACAGGAATAATTCCACGCCTTAGGGAACTCGTCTGCGTTGGCCACCACGTCCTCGGTTTTGACGTAGAAATAGTTTAGCAAAATTATTGATTTGCCTTATCATCCATCTTCACCACCAAACACTTGCTCCCCCGATGGCAAATATGCAACATCGTCCCTCTATGGAAACTGGGGGAGAAGAGATGCATCAAATGACAAAGCGACACCTCGACCCCGGTTAATTCCACATATTTCGTGAGCATGCGGATAAGCTTGTAGATACATGGAGAAAGTTGGGCCAGGCAAATACCGTAATAGTGGCAGAATTCCTCCACCAATGGGAGAATAGGGAGAGTAGCCGACATGGAAAGGGTTACGCGTAGAAAGCACAATACTCAGGGCGATGTATTTGTACCACATCGTGCTCTGCTAGAATTAAATCAATGTGGGCAGGAATCTTGAACTTTGCCCTAACTCAGCGAGTTCAGCCTCTTTCATCGATGACTCCGAGATCTCAGGGTCTTCATCGGGCACCTTCAAAAATTCGGATCTAACCTTTTCACAACGAGGGATTATCTCCTCAATCGTAGGAAAATTCTCATCTTCGATGGCAACGGGAGCACTATCATAATGGGGAGCCATACGTACCACTAAAGGAACATGGTCAGATACGCTACCAGAACTAGAAGATACGTTAACCATCTTTTTTCTTTTTTCCTCAAAAGGAGAGGATGTTGCAAGAGGAGAAGGGTTATGAGAAGTTGGTACTACCGAAATCGAGGAAGGCAAATACACAGTAGTGAAGCTGAGAGGATAAGAACTCTAAAATGAAGAATGAGGAAGAAGCCACAGAGGTTCGATGCTAAAAATGCAAAACGTAGGTAAATAGTTGCATATCCCTATTTATAAGAGTATGTCACGCCCCAAGCTCGGGGAGCGCGACCGACGCTCAACCAAGTGAACCCGGCCGAGCAAGCATGTTAGACACTTTCTACCCAACTCACTTACGATCAAGAAAAGGCGTATTTTTATTAATTAGACGATAGGAGATCATACAAGTACATTACTAAGCCATTTCATTAGTTACATCATTGTTAAGTTTCAAAATACATACACCTTACGATTTAGTGGAACAAGAGTCCAAAACACAACATAATCCATTGACCTTCCCAACACCCATATACAACCCACATAATGTCTACGGAGCCTCTAAGTAGATTCAAAAAAGAGTACTACAAAAGTACCGGCAACAAGGCCCCAACTATATCTCAAAACATGATAAGAAGATGAACAAAATATACAAAAGGTACAGGACCCTGAAATAATGTGGGGCTCACCAAGTCAGCTGGAAAGAGGGTACGCCACTAGCTGCGATTGGCACTGCCTGCTATGGAACCACCTACATCCATTTAAAAATGTAGCGCCCCTGGAAAAAGGGACGTTAGTACTGTCGAATAGTACTAGTATGTAAAGCTAAACACCAATCTTAATAGAATGAACAACAAAACAAAGGGGAAGCAGTCATGATGTACAACAAGAGCTTCAACAATACTAAAACATCAAGTAAGGATCACATAAGTTCTCGGTTCTAGTTCCATCTTATTAGGTTGGTAATCTTAGTTCCATGTGCCACAATCCACAATACCACCGTGTCCCTACACGGAGTCCGATATTGACCCGATCGACTAGGTCATCTCATTTGAGACATCAACCATATCCACAATTTCAATAAATCATTTCCAACACAGTTACCACCATGTGTGCGACATGGAATCTGACACAGCCCGATCGGCTAGGCCATCTCACTTGAGACATCATCCTTTCAATCAATCATCTCACTTCATATTTCTTTTCCATCTTTCAATACATTAGCACAAGTGGCCTCATTCATTAAGTCGTTCTGGGCATTTGGCCGTATTTTTCAATTCATGTTTCCCTTTTTACACATTCAACGTTATTATCATGTCAATGGCAACAAGGTCTTTCATTCACGACTTGATTACACACGGGAGCAAATTAGGTTCTAGAGCATATAGAGGCTTTTTCACACAATATGACATAATAATCTTTATTCGAATTCGACTAGTAGTCTAAGCATTTGTTGCACATATTCCATATCTTTAACACATTTTCAAATGATAAGATAACATGATGAAAGCACAGGAACACATATTGCACATATTTCCTTCCACACAAGCACATTTCGAATAGCAAGTTCTATACGATCAATTTGGGACTTACACCGATTTCATGAACACCAAGGTGGGGAGTTCAATTCTAAGAAAAGGGAGTTTTTAGCCATACAAACCTCAATAGAGCTTTCCTTAAGTTCTACAATAAATTTCGAAACTCTTAGCACAATCAATCTATTTTAGGAATCTCACAAGTTGATTCAAGAATTAGAAGGATGATCAAGATTCTAGCTCATTTGAGCACATTATCAAGCACTAGGTGTGCATTATATTTTTAAGACCTTTTTGTGAAAGATTCTCTCAACCCACACCCCATCCTTTACCATTTTTAACTCACATTCTTCCTACATTCTTTCACCACCCATGCATGTAAAACAAACAACCCTCAAGCCCATGAACCATGTTGCTAATTACCCATTTTAGTAGAAATTTTGAAATTAAGAGCTCCGGCATAAATTCTTACCTTTAAGGTGAAGACTTAGAGAACTTTACTTGACGATCTTCAAGGTTTTGTGCAAGAATTGAGGAATAATTAGATGGAGATAACTCTCTCACTCTAGGACTCTTTCTCTCACTCTAAGGCATCAAAAATATGCTCAAAATGAACCATAACATATTTTTAATGACATGGGATCGGGTTTAAAATTTAGCAATTTGGAGCCACATCATAGATCTGCATATGCGACCGCATAGCAGCTATGCGGTCCGCGGAATGTGTCCCCCAGGAACTAAATTTTTTTCCTTGGTTTGTGGCAACTATGCGGTCCGCAGACCCGTTTTGCGGTCGCATAACGCGCCGCAGAACCTCCCTTCACAAAATTTCAATAATGGATATGCGGTCAAAGTGCAACCGGTGAAATGGTTATGCGGTCACATAATTGGCAGCGAAACGAACCTCAAAATTGGCCAAAAGACCCTCACTCTGCGGCCAGAATGCGGCCTGGAGAGTGATTATGTGACCGCATAATGGACCGCAGAAACGCACACTTCTGCAAAATGTTTTCCGTTAACTCTGTAGCGTATCCTTCAATCCAAGAAGTCTGAACCACCGTGAGCTGAAGAATTTCTACTATTATAACACATAAATCTAACTTGGAACCACGAAATTCCATGTTTTAGGAAGAATTTTATGGGGCCTTACAGAGTCCAAGCATCAGGATTGAGAAAATAAACCATCACTACCCAGCACAGGTATCGAAATGGCAGAGGTATGGGAAACGATGTAAGACATCGAGAAAATGCGTAATAATGATGCATGATGTCATGACGTCACTCTGAATCGACGTGACCTTAGGTTGTGGCTCACAAAAGGCCACGTTGCTACCTCGTCTGAAACGCTACTACTCGACCTGCTCGCCTAAACTTCTCAACCACAACTAACAGATTCTGTTCATCGAGGTCGTCCAGGGTCGACCTCAATAAGCGGAGGGACTAACTGTATAGGCCAAATATGCCTTAAGGGAATTTAGCATAAAGTGGTATTAAGAAAAAAGATGCGGTCGAGGTCGACTATGAAACAGTGAAACTCGTGGCCGGGCAGTCAACAATGGTCGAGGTCGAGCACCAAGGACAGAGCACTAGCGACTAGATTTCATAATAAGATATTAAAGAGAATATTCCATTGAATATTCTCTGCACTTGTACTATTAGGCTCGATTAGGGATATGTCCATATAAATAGAAAAAGAGATAAGGGGATAAGGCATGTAATATTCATTTTGATAAGAACACTTTTTGAGAAGAAGTCTCTCTCTCTAGCAAAGATACAAACTCTACCTTTTTTATTAAGATTCCATCATCTATTATTTCATACTTTTCTATCAGATCTGAGAATAGTTCCAATATTTTAGGATTTGTCTGTCATTCATCACTGTCAGAAAGAAGAATCATCCACCTCATTCAATATTGGGTGAATCATTCTCCTTATTTACATAAATGCTATTTATTGCTATTTATTTCTTTATATTCCTCTATTATTGCTCAAATCATTTGGAATATTAAATTCCCACTGTTTTCAGTTCCCCATCAGCATTATCTCCCGTTATTTATGCTAACTAGTTCTAAATCTTAAGATATTATCATTAACTAGGTTTAATCCTTTATTACATAATATTTAATAGTTTAACCAAAAGTTCATATTTTTTTGTCAAACAAAAGTGTTGTCCGTCTCTTTGACAATCTGGTGGAGTATCATAAGGGATTCACCTAATCTTTTGTTCGAAAAATACATTTGCTTTCATATAACAGGAAATAACTTAAAGAGAGAATTTTAAGGATGGCTTAGAATTGTACTCACATATATGTATTCATAAAAAATAAATTTAGCAGGCTTATTTGTTACACCCCACATCTTCGTACTAAAGAGTATCCGTAAGTCAATTGAAGTACTCACAAATGAGATCATTTCTGAGAGTACATAAAGTAAGTTAATCATGTTACCTTGGAGATAAAAAATCATTAAGATCAAGGATAACAAGTACCAAGAGGGTTGAAAGGCTAAGAAGCTAAACAAATTGAAGAAATAAGTTTCGTCGAGTGTCGACAAGTTGGGAATGTTATAACGTGTACTTTCTTGATGAGACTAGGGTGATTAACAAGATAAGGAGGTTATTTTATGAGTTATTTTAGTCGTATGATAGTCGTGTGTTATGTTTTTAAGTCAAGCAAGTTGTGGAACAAAAGTTGGCAAAGGTCATCACAAGTTACATTCATAAATATAATGAAAATTAGGTCAAATGTAGATGTGATTTTCTCCCAATATACTTGGAATTAGGGGATAAAATACCTACCAAATTGAAGACCTATGAGTCTATTTTCTGACGCATTAAACTGTTTGTCAATACGACATTGTAGTAGAGAGATATGTGCATTTCCGCGAGACTGCATTGACTGCTAGGTGACAAGTAGGCGTGTCACCTATTTGCTTAAATGCGAGTCCAAAAAGGGGCTATTTCGGGTCGGCCAAAGAGCTCATTTATGAGCTTATCTCCTGAAACAGAACACTCAATTATATAATACTATAACCAGACCTAAACCCCTGCAAGCATCCTCCCAAAAATTGCTCAAAAAACCCTAATTGATTTTCTCTCCTTTACAAGTTCTAGTTGGAGGTAAAACCTAGAGTTTGAAGAACCAATATAGGAGATAACTTATTCAACAAATAATGTATTTGTTGATACCCAATTTTTCCCTATAATATTTTTTAAAAGTGCACATATACCTTCAAAACTATGCATTAGCATCAATTGATATTTTTCATGATTTCTATATTTTTAAATTAATTTATTCTAGTATTTTATTTATATAAATAATTACAAAGTTCCATCACAAATGGATCTATAACATTTCATTGATTTAATTTTGCTATTTATAACCGTATTAAGTTCAAATTGTTTCACAAATGGCCAGATTTACCCCAATTGGTTACAATTGCAATAATTTTGCAATTATACCCCATGCATACATCACTGCATTATTTTACAAAAAATTGGTCCATTATATTTTTAAAATGTTGAATAATTATTTTAAATCACTTCTGTGCATGAAAATTATTTTTTCTCATTGTCAATTATTTTATAAATTAATTTTTATTCAATACTTGGGTATTTAATAAACAACCCTCTTATTTTTGGGATTTAGCCTAATTGAACAGCCCAATTTCAACCCCTAACCCAATTAGACCAGGCCCAAACCAATCAAACTCAACCCCAATTAAACTTAACCCGACCCAGGCCCCCTAATCCTGGCCGTTGATCTCTGAGATTAATGGCCCTTATTTATTCTTACCATTTTTAATTCCAAACGACCCCCCCCTAACCTAGCTCATTCTCACCACACTCTGCCTCCCTCGTTCCCTCATTTTTTCAGTTCTCTCTCTGAGACCTAAACTTAACCCTAGCCACTGCCACCCAAAACTATCCCTAGTCCCTCAGATTCCCACTCGATCCATAGATTTCCATGGCTGTTTGAGACTTCTACTTGTCTCCTACGTCTCCTGGTTGCTCTTTTTTGTGATTTCATGGAAAGATCTCTGTGACGATCCGGCCAGTCGTCTCATGAGTTACCGCTCCATTTCCCCTATTTCTGCTTCTTTGTGCTTGTTTATCCGTGTGTTTATATGGTCGAGTTGATTGGTTTGAGTTCGGAGTGAATTTGGTAAGAAATGAGACACTTAGTCTCTTTTAAGAGGACTTAGGTTGGAAAAGTCAACCAGATGTTGACTTATGAGTTAGAGGGCTTGGATGTGAGTTCCGATGGTTCGGTTAGCTTCGGGAGATGAATTGTGACTTAGGAGTGTGATCAGAAGCGGTTTTGGAGGTCCGGTGTAGAATTAGGCTTGAATTGGCGAAGTTAGTATTTTACCGATTTCCGGTTGATAGGTGACATTTTGATCTGAGGGTCGGATTGGAATTTCGAGAGTTGCTGTAGCTTCATTATGTGATTTGGGATGTGTGTGCAAAATTTCAGGTCATTTGGACGTGGTTTGGTTGAGTTTTTGATCAAAAGCGTGTTTCGGAAGTTTTTGGAAAACTTAGGCTTGAATTCGATGTGAATTGGTGGTTTTGGTGTTGTTTGAGGTGTTTTGATGGTTGGAACAAGTTTGAATGAAGTATTAGGATGTGTTGGTGCTTTGGTTGAGGTCCCGGGGGGTCTCGGGTGAGTTTCGGGTGGTCAATCGTACCAATTTTGGCACTTGGGAGTTGCAGATTCTGCTGTTCTGATGTTACAGGGTGTTTGGTCTTCGCGATCGCGGGGTGGTGTCGCGATCGCGTAGAAGCAATTTGGGAGGCAGGAAATTTGTTCATCGCGTTCGCGTTTGTGTGATCGCGATCGCAGAGGATTAGATGGTGATGCTTCGCGTTCTCATAAGACCCTCCGCGTTCGCATAGAAGGATTGGAGGGTCAGGGGCCATTGCCCTTTGCGTTCGCGGCTGGTGGTTCGCGTTCGCATAGTTTGGTGAAAGGAAGCATCGCGTTCGCAGGACTTAAGTCACATTCGCATAGAGTATTTTGGGGTCTTGGAAAATTTGCCCTTCGCGATCGCGAGCCTTGGGCCGCGATCGCATAGAAGAAAGTTCAGAAACTGGGCAGAAGGTTATAAACATTTCATCCGCGAGTCTTAGCCATTTTTCCACCATTGTTGGGTATTTTGAGAGCTCTTTTGGAGAAATTGAAGAGGGATTCAAGGAGGATTGATTGGAGGTAAGTTTTGTGAACCAAAAACGTGATTATATTGTGAAATTAACCTAGAAATTCATGGAAATTTAGCTAAAAATGGAAGAACTAGGGCTTGGGATTTTGAGATTTTAAATTGGGATTTGAAGGGCCATTTGAGGTCGGATTTGAGAACTTTTGATATGTATAAACTCGTGGCGAGATAAGGAACCCGTTGATGTGAAAACTTCTGAGTTTCGAGAAGTGGGCCCGGGGCTCGGGTTTTGCTAATTTCGAGATTTTTGATATTTCTCGATTGTTTTCGCTTGGGCTTTGTTCCCTTAGCATATTGTGACGTATTCGCTCTGGTTTTGGTCAGATTCGACGCGCGAGGAGGCCGATTTGAGAGGCAAGGGCATAGCAAGCTAGAGCTTTGGCCGGTTTGAGGTGAGTAATGATTGTAAATGATGTCTTGAGGGTTTGAAACCCCGGATTTGCACAACGTAGTGCTATGTTGAGGTGAGACACACGCTGTATGATGAGCGTAGGGTCCATTACTACTGGGGATTGTGACTTGGTCCGTCCCGATTGATGTTTTCACCGTATTTTTTTTTACTGAGATTTAATTATTATCATTATGATTTGGGCTAGTTGCCATGTTTGGGGCCTTGTGCCGACTTGTAGAACCCTTAGGGGCATTATGACTGATTTTCCTCACTTTACTTGTTAAAAATCATATCCTCAGTCATGTTCCTATGTGTTTAAACAATGTGAACCGGTTTTATCAATGCTGATCCTAAATGAGGAAAATATGTGGGCTAAGATCCCTACCTTATATTATTGTGCCCGAGAGACTGTGAGTAAAATGACTGAGAGGGGTTGAGAACCCAACAGTGAGGATGTTATATATGTTATGGATCGGGCTGCACGCCACAGCAAATGTTTATATGGATCGGGCTGCATGCCGCAACAAATCTTTTTGTGGATCGGGCTACGCGCCGCAGCAATATAGCGCTTGGGCTGTAGGAGCCCCTCCCGGAGTCTACACACCCCCAGTGAGTGCAATCGACTATTTATATGGATCGGGCTGTGCGCCACATCGATGTACGGATCGGGCTGCACGCCGTAGTGGTTATTTTGATTTTGGTTATTGTGAGAGATATATGGTTACTGTGTTCAAGGAACGGATTTATACTTGTTAAATACCTGATAAGCTACCTGTTTTACCTGATCTAAAGAGATTTCACTTGACTTCTTCACTATTTTGCTGCTTTAAGTTGATTTACTGCTTTGATATAGAACTGCTTAGTGCCTTTACGTGTTTTCTTACTGTCAGCCATTATTTATGATTATTACTCACTGGGTCGGAGTACTCACTTTACTCCCCGCACCTTGTGTGCAGATCCAGGTGTTCCCGAGGCATAGAGAGAGCTTTCCTCCTGTTCATTATTTACCGGAGTCATCGAGGTAGCTGCATGACGTCCGCAGACCCGATTTCTCCTTCTATCTTCTTTACTTTCAGTATTCTTAGACTATCTCTGCATTAGGCTATTTAAAGACTTGTAATAGAGGCTCTTGACTTGTGACACTGGATCGGTGGGCTATGTAGTGATGTTATTATGATTTCCGCACATTTTATCTACTGTTTCAGACTCCTATTTATGTTTAAATTGGTATTTAAACTCTGTTAATTGGTAATGAACTCTATAAGAGAGGGGTTGTGATTGATAATTGGTCGGGCTTGCCTAACAATGTGTTGGGCGCAATCACGATCGGGGTTGGGGTCGTGACAAGTTGGTATCAGAGCCTAGGTTACATAGGTCTCGCAAGTCCTGAGCCGGTTTGGTAGAGTCTCACGGATCGGTACGGAGACGTCTGTATTTATCCTCGAGAGGCTGCAGAACCTTTAGGAAAAACTTCATATTCTTGAAATTCTTGTCGTGCAAACTTGTTGATTCGAGCACTAAATTCCTCTTTATTCTGTTCTCTCACAGATGGTGAGGACGCGAGCTACCGACGAGGTGGACGACCACCAGTGCCACCCATTGAGGCCACCAGAGGCCGTGGACGCGGTCGTGGTCGTGGCAGAGGCAAAGTAGCGAGGGCAGCACCTGTTGATCCACCAGCTGCCCCAGCTCCGGATCAGACTCCAGCAGCACCAGTGCAGGTACCAGTTGTACCCATCGTGATTCCAGGTCTACAGGAGACCTTGGCTCAGATCTTGACAGTTTGCACTGGCCTGGCTCAGGCAGTTTCAGCCACCACAGCAGCAGCTACTTCGCAGGCCGGGGGAGGCAACCAGACTCTCGCTGCTCGCACACCGGAGCAGGTAGTGCAGGGACTACAGACGCTGGAGGCACCTCCAGCTCAGCCGGTTGTACCAGTGCAGGAGTTCAGGGTTCCAGTTATGCCGGAGGATGAGCAGCGTCGTCTTGATAGGTTTGGTAGACTCCAGTCTCCGACATTCAGTGCTGCTGAGGGCGAGGATGCCCAGGGTTTTCTTGACAGGTGTCAACGGATGCTCCGTACAGCAGGGATTCTTGAGTCTAGTGATGTGGTATTTACCACCTTTCAGTTTACTGGGGCTGCCTTTACTTGGTTGGAGGCGTATGAGAGGCGTAGGCCGGTTGGTGCAGCGCCCCTTACTTGGCAGGAGTTCTCCACTCTCTTCTTGGAGAAGTATGTACCGCAGTCCCGCAGGGAGGAGCTGCGTAGGCAGTTCGAGTGGCTAAAGCAGGGAGATATGACTGTGTCTCAGTATGAGGCGAGGTATTCTAAGTTGGCTCGTCATGCCGTTTGGATGGTTCCAACCGATCGTGAGAGGATCAGGAGATTTGTCGATGGCCTTAACTACCATCTCCGTATCTTGATGACTAGAGAGAGAGTATTGGGTGCTACATTTGAGGAGGTGGTTTATATCGCTCGTGAGATTGAGACGGTTCGCCGTCAGGATAGAGAGGAGAGGGAGGCCAAGAGGCCCCGAGGTTCTGGCAGTTTCAGTGGCGCTCCATCGAGGGGCTAGTTCCAGTAGGGTAGAGGTCGTTCTTTCAGGCCTGCTCAGTCGGCCCGTTCAGAGTATCGTGGGGCATCTTCAGGTCATGGTTATCATGGGGCTCAGCAGGTCCAGTCATCACTCAGCGCCCTCCCAGCTCAGGGTTCATCTAGTGCCCTATCAGTCCAGGGTTCTTCCGTGGCAGGTCCTTCTACTGGTCATTCTGGTGTCAGGGGTTCCCTTCAGTCCCCATCTCCATCACCGGGTAGTTGTTATGAGTGCGGGGAGTTTGGGCATATGAGGAGGCAGTGTCCTCGACTTCATGACGGTCAGTATCAGTAGAGGGGTCAGCCCTCGACTTCTGCTCCAGTTACTTCACCACCCGCCCAGCCAGCTAGGAGTGGAGATCAGGCAGCCAGGGGTCGCCCCAGAGGGGAGGTCGATCAGGCGGTGGCCAGGCTCGTTTTTATGCTATTCCAGGCAGGACAGATGCCATTGCTTCAGATGCTGTCATTACAGGTATTGTTTCAGTCTGCCACAGAGATGCCTCTGTATTATTTGATCCCGGTTCCACCTATTCTTATGTGTCCTCATATTTTCCTCATTATTTGGGTGTGCCCCGGGAGTTTCTTGCTTTACCTGTTCATGTGTCTACCCCGGTGGGCGATACTGTTGTTGTGGACCGTGTGTACCGGTCATGTGTTGTGACTATTGGGGGTCTGGAGACCCGAGTTGATCTATTGCTATTGAGCATGGTGGACTTTGATGTTATTTTGGGCATGGATTGGTTATCTCCGTGTCATGCTGTTCTAGACTGTCATGCTAGGACAGTCACTTTGGCTATGCCGGGCCTACCGCAGATCGAGTGGCGTGGTGTGACTGATTATGTTCCGAGTAGAGTGGTTTCTTTCTTGAAGGCCCAGCGTATGGTTGGGAAGGGTTGTCTCTCGTATCTTGCTTTTGTGCGGGATGTTGGAGCTGAGACTCCCAGTATCGATTCTGTTCCAGTTATGAGGTTCTTTCCCGATGTGTTTCCTGCAGACCTGTCGGGCATGCCACCGGACAGGGATATTGATTTTGGTATTGACCTGGTGCCGGGAACTCAGCCCATTTCTATTCCGCCATATCGCATGGCACCAGCAGAGTTGAAAGAATTGAAGGAGCAGCTTCAGGAACTCCTAGATAAGGGGTTCATTCGGCCTAGTGTGTCACCTTGGGGTGCGCCAGTCCTGTTTGTGAAAAAGAAAGATGGCACAATGAGAATGTGCATCGATTATAGGCAATTGAACAAGGTAACAATTAAGAACAAGTATCCCCTGCCTCGCATTGATGATTTATTTGACCAGCTTCAGGGAGAGAGGGTGTTCTCCAAGATTGATCTCCGTTCGGGCTATCACCAGTTGAAGATCAGGGATTCAGATATTCCTAAGACTGCTTTCAGGACTAGATATGGTCACTATGAGTTTCTTGTCATGTCTTTCGGGCTGACCAATGCCCCAGCAGCGTTCATGCATTTGATGAATAGTATATTCCGACCTTATCTAGATTCGTTCGTTATTATTTTCATTGATGATATTCTGGTGTACTCGCGTAGTCAGGAGGAGCACGCGGAGCATTTGCGAGTTGTATTGCAGAGATTGAGGGAGGAGAAGCTTTATGCAAAGTTCTCCAAGTGTGAGTTCTGGCTCGGTTCAGCGGCTGTTTTGGGACACGTGGTGTCTAGCGAGGGTATTCAGGTTGATCCAAAGTCGATAGAGGCAGTTCAAAGTTGGCCTAGACCGTCCTCAGCCACTGAGATTCGTAGTTTTCTTGGGTTGGCAGGCTATTATTGCCGGTTTGTTCAGGGATTCTCATCCATTGGATCGCCCTTGACCAAGTTGACTCAGAAGGGTGCTCCATTTGTATGGTCGGACGAGTGTGAGGAGAGCTTTCAGAAGCTCAAGACAGCTTTGACCACAACTCCAGTGTTGGTTTTGCCATCAGCTTCAGGTTCATATACCGTATATTGTGATGCTTCGAGAGTTGGGATTGGTTGTGTGTTGATGCAGGAGGGTAGAGTTATTGCTTATGCTTCCCGTCAGTTGAAGCCCCATGAGAAGAACTACCCTGTTCATGATTTGGAGTTGGCTATCATAGTTCATGCATTGAAGATTTGGAGGCACTACTTGTATGGCGTATCTTGTGTGGTATTCATTGATCATCGTAGCCTTCAACATCTGTTCAAGCAAAAGGATCTTAATTTGAGGCAACGGAGATGGCTAGAGTTGCTTAAGGATTATGATATTACTATTCTGTATCATCCGGGAAAGGCCAATGTAGTGGCCGATGCTTTGAGCCGAAAGGCAGTGAGTATGGGGAGTTTGGCGTATATTCCAGTTGGGGAGAGACCCCTTGAAGTTGATGTTCAGGCCTTGGCCAATCAGTTTGTGAGACTAGATATTTCGGAGCCCAGTCGGGTGTTGGTTTGTGTGGTTTCTCGGTCTTCCTTATATGATCGCATCAGAGAGCTCCAGTATGATGACCCGCATTTGCTTGTCCTTAAGGACAGAGTTCAGCATGATGATGCCAGAGATGTGACCATCGGTGATGATGGTATGTTGAGGATGCAGGGCCAGATCTGTGTGCCCAATGTGGATGGGCTTAGAGAGTTGATTCTGGAGGAGGCTCATAGCTCGCGGTATTCTATTCATCCGGGTGCCGCGAAGATGTATCAGGACTTGAGGTAGCATTATTGGTGGAGAAGAATGAAGAAAGATATTGTGGGATTTGTAGCTCGGTGTCTCAATTGTCAGCAGGTGAAATACGAGCATCAGAGACCGGGTGGCTTGCTTCATCAGATGGATATTCCCGAGTGGAAGTAAGAGAGGATCACTATGGACTTTGTTGTTGGACTTCCTCGGACTTTGAAGAAATTTGATGCTATTTGGGTTGTGGATCGGCTGACCAAGTCCGCGCACTTCATTCCTTTGTGTACTACCTATTCTTCAGAGTGGCTGGCAGGGATTTATATCCGGGAGATTTTTCAGTTGTATGGTGTTCTGGTTTCCATCATCTCAGATAGAGGTACTCAGCTTACTTTGTAGTTTTGGAGAGCCGTGCAGAAAGAGTTGGGTACTCAGGTAGAGTTGAGCACAACATTTCATCCTCAGACAGACGGACAGTCCGAGCGTACTATTCAGATATTGGAGGACATGTTGCGTGCTTGTGTCATTAATTTTGGAGATTCATGGAATGAGTTTTTGCCACTTGCAGAGTTTGCCTACAACAACAGCTACCAGTCAAGTATTCAGATGGCTCCGTATGAGGCTTTGTATAAGAGGCAGTGTAGATCTCCAGTCGGTTGGTTCGAGCCCGGTGAGGCATGACTGTTGGGGACAAATTTGGTTCAGGATGCCTTAGAGAAGGTGAAGGTGATTCAGGAGAGGCTTCGTACAGCGCAGTCGCGTCAGAAGAGTTATGCGGACCGGAAGGTTCGAGATGTGTCCTACATGGTTGGTGAGAAGGTCTTGCTGAAGGTTTCGCCCATGAAAGGTGTTATGAGATTTGGAAAGAAAGGGAAGTTGAGTCCGCGGTTCATTGGGCCTTTTGAGGTACTTAGGAGGATTGGGGAGGTGGCTTATATGCTTGCCTTGCCGCCCAGCTTGTCCAGTGTGCATCCGGTATTTCATGTTTCTATGCTCCGGAAGTATGTGGGGGACTCGTCTCATGTTTTGGACTTCCGCACGGTTTAGTTGGATGATGATTTGACCTTTGATGTGGAGCCAGTAGCTATTTTGGGTCGTCAGGTTCGAAAGTTGAGATCAAAGGATATAGCTTCAGTGAAAGCGTAGTGGAGAGGTCAGCCCGTGGAGGAGGCTACCTGGGAGACCGAGCGGGAGATGCGGAGCAGATATCCTTACCTGTTTGAGGCTTCAGGTATGTTCCTTGACTCGTTCGAGGACGAACGTTTATTTAAGTTGGGGAGGATGTGACGACGACGACCCGGCCAGTTGTCTCATAAGTTACCGCTCCGTTTCCCCCATTTCTGCTTCTTTATGCTTCGTTATCCGTGTTTTTATGTGGTCGAGTTGATTGGTTTGAGTTCGGAGTGAATTTGGTAAGAAATGAGACACTTAGTCTCTTTTAAGAGGACTTAGGTTGGAAAAGTCAACCGGATGTTGGCTTATGAGTTAGAGGGCTCGAATGTGAGTTCCGATGGTTCGGTTAGCTTCGGGAGATGAATTGTGGCTTAGGAGTGTGATCGGAAGCGGTTTTGGAGGTCCGGTGTAGAATTAGGCTTGAATTGGCGAAGTTAGTATTTTGACGATTTCCGGTTGATAGGGGAGATTTTGATCCGAGGGTCGAATTGGAATTCCGAGAGTTGTTGTAGCTTCGTTATGTGATTTGGGATGTGTGAGCAAAATTTCAGGTCATTTGGACGTGGTTTGGTTGGGTTTTTGATCAAAAGCGTGTTTCAGAAGTTTTTGGAAAACTTAGGCTTGAATTCAATGTGAATTGATGGTTTTCGTATTGTTTGAGGTGTTTTGATGGTTGGAACAAGTTTGAATGAGGTTTTAGGATGTGTTGGTGCTTTTGGTTGAGGTCCCGGGGGCCTCGGGTGAGTTTCAGGTGGTCAATCGGACCAATTTTGGCTCTTGGGAGTTGCAGATTCTGCTGTTCTGATGTTGCAGGGTGTTTGGCCTTCGCGATCGCGGGGTGGTGTCACGATCGCGTAGAAGCAATTTGGGAGGCAGGAAATTTGTTCATCGCGTTCGCGTTTGCATGATCGCGATCGCAGAGGATTAGATGGTGATGCTTCGCGTTCGCATAAGACCCTCCGCGTTCGCATAGAAGGATTGGAGGGTCAGGGGTCATTGCCCTTCGCATTCGCGGCTGGAGGTTCGCGTTCGCGTAGTTTGGTGAAAGGCAGCATTGCGTTCGTAGGACTTAAGTCGCGTTCGCAAAGAGTGTTTTGGGGTCTTGGAAAAATTTGCCCTTCGCGATCGCGAGCCTTGGGCCGCGATCGCATAGAAGAAAGTTCAGAAACTGGGCAGAAGGTTATAAACATTTCATCCGTGAGTCTTAGCAATTTTTCCACTATTGTTGGGTATTTTGAGAGCTCTTTGGGAGAAATTGAAGAGGGATTCAAGGAGGATTGATTGGAGATAAGTTTTATGAACCAAAAACGTGATTATATTGTGAAATTAACCTAGAAATTCATGGAAATTTAGCTAAAAATGGAAGACTAGGGCTTGGGATTTTGAGATTTTAAATTGAGATTTGAAGGGCCATTTGAGGTTGGATTTGAGAACTTTTGATATGTATAAACTCGTGGCGAGATAAGGAACCCGTTGATGTGAAAATTTCTGAGTTTCGAGAAGTGGGCCCGGGGCTCGGGTTTTGCTAATTTCGAGATTTTTGATATTTTTCGATTGTTTTCGCTTGGGCTTTGTTCCCTTACCATATTGTGACATATTCGCTCTGGTTTTGGTCAGATTCGACGCGCGAGGAGGCCGATTTGAGAGGCAAGGGCATAGCGAGCTAGAGCTTTGGCCGGTTTGAGGTGAGTAATGATTGTAAATGATGTCCTGAGGGTTTGAAACCCCGGATTTGCACAACGTAGTGCTATGTTGAGGTGAGACACACGCTGTATGATGAGCGTGGGGTCCATTACTACTGGGGATTGTGACTTGGTCTGTCCCGATTGATGTTTTCACCGCATTTTTTTGACTGAGATTTAATTATTATCATTATGATTTGGGCTAGTTGCCATGTTTGGGGCCTTGTGCCGACTTGTAGAACCCTTAGGGGCATTATGACTGATTTTCCTCACTTTACTTGTTAAAAATCATATCCTCAGTCATGTTTCTATGTGTTTAAACAATGTGAACCGGTTTTATCAATGCTAATCCTAAATGAGGGAAATATGTGGGCTGAGATCCCTACCTTATATTATTGTGCCCGAGAGATTGTGAGTAAATGACTGAGAGGGGTTGAGAACCCAACAGTGAGGATGTTATATATGTTATGGATCGGGCTGCATGCCGCAGCAAATGCTTATATGGATCGGGTTGCACGCCGCAACATATCTTTATGTGGATCGGGCTGCGCGACGCAACAATATAGCGCTTGCGCTGTATGAGCCCCTCCCGGAGTCTGCACACCCCCAGTGAGCGTAGTCGACTATTTATATGGATCGGGCCGTGTGCCACAGCGATGTACGGATCGGGCTGCACGCCGCAGCGGTTATTTTGATTTTGGTTATTGTGAGAGATATATGGTTACTGTGTTCGAGGAACGGATTTATACTTGTTAAATACCTGATAAGCTACCTGTTTTACCTGATCTAAAGAGATTTCACTTGACTTCTTCACTATTTTGCTGCTTTAAGTTGATTTACTGCTTTGATATAGAACTGCTTAGTGCCTTTACGTGTTTTCTTACTGCCAGCCATTATTTATGATTATTACTCACTGGTTCAGAGTACTCACATTACCTGCAGCTTGTGTGCAGATCCAGGTGTTCCCGAGGTATAGAGAGAGCTTTCCTCCTGTTCATCATTTACTGGAGTCATCGAGGTAGCTGCATGGCGTCCGCAGACCCGATTTCTCCTTCTATCTTCTTTACTTTCAGTATTCTTAGACTATCTCTGTATTAGGCTGTTTAAAGACTTGTAATAGAGGCTCTTGACTTGTGACACCGGATCAGTGGGCTATGTAGTGATGTTATTATGATTTCCGCACATTTTATCTACTATTTTAGACCCCTATTTATGTTTATATTGGTATTTAAACTCTGTTAATTGGTAATGAAGTCTATAAGAGTGGGGTTGTGATTGATAATTGGTCGGGCTTGTCTAGCAATGTGTTGGGCACCATCCGACCGGGGTTGGGGTCGTGACAATCTCGAAGAGATCTAGTCTAGATCTTGTGTAAGACCCTCTGAGAGTCCGTCGATGGTCCGGGAGTGCTTTTTATCGATGTTTTACGGTTCAAATCTCTGGTTCTAGACTAAATTTCCCTTTACCCTTCTTTTTTTCTTCAAAACCTAATGTTTGGACTTGAATCGGTTCAGATCTTTGAAGATCTGGAGCGATTCTGAGTTCATCACTAATTTTTATTAAGGTTCTCTTACTTTTAATCGATTTTAGGACTATGTTATTCTAGGGTTTTTGGTTTCTTTGTTATTGTTGTCCGAAGCCCTGCATATTTGAAGTGCTTCAAGTTTCCATGGCTGTTTTCTTTAAAGGTCTGTTGATTTGTATACTGTTAATTAACCTCAAGTGTTTTCAAATTAGGATTTTTCTACTTCTTCTAGGTTTTTGCAAAGGGGTTTTCTGATATCTTCATGTGTTGTTTAATCTTTCTTGCATGATTATGTTTCTGGTTCAATTGACTGACTATTCATTGTTTGATTTCAACCTCTTGTCCGTATTGCTGGAATAATTAAACTAATTAGCCAAATTATCTAGGTTATCATTTGTTTACTGATTTCTGTTTGTCTCCTTTAATCCTGAGGCTCTGAATTTACATCTCTTGTTTACTTATGATTTAACTAACCTTTGATTGGTCTTTAATTATCTATGATTGCCTTATTCGTGTGATTAATTGCTTGATTTATGGGCTCTAACCCTAACTGACTGTTAAACCTACTTCTTGCCTTATTTGATGATTCAATTAGAGTTGTTTATGGTATTATTCCCTAATTTCCTATCCCCAATCAACCTTTGATTGATTATTTGGTTACTTCCTTTACCTTATTCACAATAGTTACCTGCCTTGCCTTAGTAAACTATCCGAATGGTTCAGGGATTCTTAATGACTCCTTTATATGGTTTGATTTGAACTTCTTTCCTTAATTAGACTCCCTATTATTATAGTTTGGCTAATTGCCCCTAATTTAAGGAGTCTATTATGAACTTCTTATGTGATTGGATTCTGATTGCCTTAATTGCTGATTCTGATTCTTTTACCTTATTGACTCTACTCTGAACGGCTATATAAGCACTATCATTTTGCTCCATTCAAAGACGAACACGCTGTTCAGAATACACACACATACATTCAAACTCTCTCTTCTTTCTTTGCTACTTGTGATACTGTGGGTCTAGCCGGCTGAAAGCCAAGGCTAGATAGTGGAATTGCATCTGTTTTTCATATTCTGCATTTTTCTTCTTTAACTGGTATATCTCTAGTTAAATTTTGAAACTCAACCTTATGTGTTCCATGTCTATACATCCATGTTTGTTCCTGTACTAGTTATTCAATTTGTTTCCATGTTTACTGCTTTAGTCGGCATGTTTAAATTTTGCCTTCTCTTGTTAAATGTGTAGTCAGCATGCCCAGGGCTCACTTGACTGTTTGAAATTCTACTAGCCTATTTATTCAGCCCTATTTAATCTCTTTAATTGGTGTAATCATGTTGCTAGTTTAGTTGTTTAGTATACTTGGTTGATCTTAGTGAGCACACATCCTGTCTTGAACATGACTATGTCTTAATTGCTTTTTATCATGACTAGTTCGTTAAGTCTCTGAACTATTAGACCCTTGTTTGTTCCGTAGAGTGGTTGCTCTATATGTTCCCTAGACCCTGTTGTATGTTTGAACTCTCTATGTCCCAACCCCTATTTGCAAACTGATTGCTGAATGATTGTATGCATTCTGAGTCTGCGTGATTGCTCTTGATCTCAAACTATTTTTTCACTATTAGTATTTTCTCTAAAACTGTGTCTGTTCCCAAAAACCTTTTTTACTCCTGAAGTTTATTTCAACACTGTTTTACGTCAAGCACTCTCACTTCTACTTTTAGACTATTAAGTTCAGCCCCTCTGGTATGTGTACTGCTTAGGGATCCTTGAGATCTCTCTGAACTCTGGAATTTCAGGGTTGGCCCTTCCACACTGCACATAACAATCCCCATTTGAGAAATGGTCTTGGTGTGAGCACTGCCCGGGATCCTTGAGGTCCTTAGGGAACTCGGACACACCAAGGCACACATTATTGGCTATGAGATCTTTGGCTTCTGAGATTCTGTTGAAGGCCTGGCATTCCTAGGTTTACTTTGAGCCTGATTTGTGCTCCCTATAGCACAGTTTCGTTTACTTATGTAATTCATTTGATCGTGGTCTGTAATAATATTATTTGTAAACAGATTGTTGGGGTGATTAGTAAAAAGGGAGGGTTCCTCTATGATGTTGTGGGAAACTGGGTAGATATCATGCTTTAGGTTGATCAATAGTAGAAATCATGCTTTTAGTTTATATACATATTTGCAACAGAAATCCTTCTTTGAATGCATGTTATGATAGAAATCATGTTCTAGGCCCATATGCTATGTTACTTGCATCAAACATGTCATAAGTCTATGGTATTTGCATTAGAAAACCTGCCTTAGGACACTCACGTTTATATTTTGCATATTAGAAACATGTTATAAGTTCATCACTTCTTTCTCTGACTTTGCATAAATTATTATCACCTAGAAATCATGTCATTAAACTGCTGATGTGATCATGCTTAATAAAAATGATCATCTTTATGTGCATTAGAAATCCTGATTTAGGACTTTGTTTGCATTGGCTCTAAACCATGTCTACGTCGTTTTGAATAAATAACTGTCTACAAAAGGGTTTGAAATAGTGCCACACATAGATATCATGTCCTAGTGTAAACATGCATAAAATCAGTTTTGTAATATTAATCACTTAGATCAGCACGCCTATAGGACTAAATAACTTCAAGTTGTTTAATTAGTTCCCAGACTATGACTACATACAGGCCCATTCCTAGGCAAGCCTTAGGCAATTAAATAAATGAGAAATCAGGTTCTGTTATGTGTGAAATTGTCCAGGTTTAACAGGCTATAAAATCAATAGGCAGACTAATTAGAGTTCTGCCACTTCGCTCCTAAACAAATGCTTCATATTCTATATCTGTGATGTTCATCTAGATATTATGTTCTAAGGCTTTTTGAATTTCTTCAAAATCAGTTGTTTGAGACGTGCTATGTATATGTTTATGTATGGAGGCAAACATGAGCCCTTAATTGCTTCCCTATTTGACAGTCCTATGTGTTCTTTGTTGTCACTTAGATTTTACCTTTTAAATACCTTAGGAGTGTCTAGAACTGCCTAAGTATAGAGGTCCTAAACGCCTCCAGGACCACAAGGAAGGGGCGGGTAATGCACGTTTAGAGTTCGTTTATTAAGCTCGCTTATATAACCACTAAGGGGAGGGTAATGGGTAGTAAAAGGATATGATGACCTGCGTTTTAATATCACGTGTAGCCCCTCTAGTTCAGGAGGATTACCGGGCATTGCACAGATTGATCCTATAGGCTAATCAACTTAGGACTTCCCTTTCCCAAATTCACATATGTGTACCTAGATTGCCTAAACTTTCTTGGTTTACGTACGCTTGGAATGCTCAAACCTCCTTAATTTACATATTTGGGCTGTTTGACACAACCTTGTAGATTAAGGTGCGAAAATGCGAGTTGAACTTGGTGATTGGAAAGTGATAAGGCATGTTAAGGATAAAACTTTCCTTCATTTTGGCATGATCCAGTAACTACATGTGTTTGATAACGAGACATAAAGAGAAGTTTATATTCCTGAATTTATGTACATTGTCCTAGTCTTATAAGTTACAACATTCTCCCTTATCGGGACTTCATATTTAGTTTAGTTTTGTCTTCTTTCAGCCAAGAGAGAAGAGAGTCTATATATATACAGTATTACAGTATTTTCACCACCATCGAGCTATAATCGATGGGCAGGCCCCTATTGGGCAACCTCAGATTAGATGGTAAGTTATATACCGTGCCTACTGTGGCCGAGCACGTATGAGCTAGCCTTGAATGGCCGAGATACAGAGCCTAATATGGCCGAGCGCCTATGAGCGAGCTTACTACGGCAGAGCAGTTACACATACCGAGCCTTATAAGGCCGGACAACTATTTTACTTGCTATATTGAGAGAGCTGAGTCAGTATCAGCAAGTAATAAGCATATCTTCAGATTATCTTTGACTCCCAGTTACTTTCAGTTATTATATTATCAGTTCAGTTTCAGCTTTCAGTTATTCTGTTGCCTTACATACTTGGTACATTATTTCGTACTGACGTCCCTCTTGCTGGGGATGCTGCATTTCATGCCTGCGGGTCCTGATTTATAGTTGTATAGACCCGCCCCCCCACAGAGTCAAACATCAGCTTGGTTGGTAAGCTCTACTTATTCGGAGTTACCAAGTCTAGACCTTGGAGTCGGTTTTATATATACAGGTTTAATGGGTAGGTCGAGGCCCTGTCCCGACGATGGTACAATTCAGTTATCTCTAGAGGCTTGTAGACGAGTCATGTATATTTTGTATATTAGTAGATGTTCATGGCGGCTTCATCGGCTTGCACAGTTATATATATCAGCTTTTGGGTATGTTTACCCCACAAATGAGAGAGACATTATTTTCAGACAATTCAGAATATGGCCTCATCGGCCTAAGTTGAGGGTTACCCCTCCAGAGTTCACAGTTACAGAGTGGTACGCTCGGGCCGATTATGGCACCGGGTGCCGGCCACGCCTCTTCAGGTTTGGGGCGTGACATTATTTTACTAGGTACTTCTTTTTTTTTCTTTTTTATAAAATATTTGACGTGAAACTAAAGATGATTATATTAACTTCAGATAGTACATTTTGGTCCGCAGTAATGTATGGGAAATATATAAATTACTTGTACCAAAAAGAAAGGAAATACATAAATTACTACACTTTGTAACGATGTTTGGACTTAAGTATCAAAACATGCAAGATTGTATATTGACTTTACAATGAAAACTTTACATATAAAATTCTACTCATTGCTTAAATGGTCATTAAACTTTTGGAAATAGATGAACAAAGTCAATGTTTTTTTAATAATAAAAATATTTATTTGTTTATTGCTATTTCTCTCAATATGTTACTCAAGTCGAAACGTGGTATATCAGATCATTTTGTAATTATGGCACTTGAATTTTTAACAACAACAACAACAATGTACCCAATATTATCTCACACTGTGGGGTCTGAAGAGGATAGTGTGTACGCAGACCTTATCTCTACCTTATGAGGATAGAGGAGGTTTCAATAGGCCCTCGGCTCAAGATAGTATAAGTACCAAAAAACTAATAGAAGTCCCAATACCTGAACCATAGAATCTCCTTATCTATGCTAAACTAAGGCTGGCTAACGGTGCGGTTATGCCCGGGACCGGCCCAGGCCCAGGCCCGCGAGCCCGTATGGATAGTGGGCCTAAACGGTCCTACCCGTTTAAGCCCGGAAAAAAGGAGACATACAGGCCCATGGGGCCGGTTCACACGCGAAGCCCGCTAGGCCCGGGACCGGCTCCTAAGTGGGCCGGTTCAACCGGTCCTAACCGGTCCCAACAGCTAAATTTTAATTTTTTTTTCTTTTAAAAATCTGACTGTTAGCTATTTAAAAATAGCCGTTATGGCTTCCAAAATAGCCATGGGCTATTTATAAAATAGCCATTTAACCCTCCCAACTTTGTTTTAACCCCAAACTTTTTATAATTATACTTTTCCCTATTTCCAACTATAAATACCCCCTCATTCTTTCATTTTTCTTCACCAAATCATCAATCTCTCTCAATCTCTCTCTAATTTTTTTCTAAAATTGGTTACTTTGTTGTTGCAACTT
Organism: Nicotiana attenuata; assembly: GCF_001879085.1. Lineage (NCBI taxonomy): Eukaryota > Viridiplantae > Streptophyta > Magnoliopsida > Solanales > Solanaceae > Nicotiana > Nicotiana attenuata. Next base: position 46,995 of record NW_017670567.1, on the reverse strand, counting down.
GTGTGAAAAATTATGAAGTTGGTGAATTGAAGTATTCAAGTCTTCATGTCTTCAACGATAATTAATTTCAACAAGTTGTTCGTCAATTCGGTAAACTCGTTCCAACTCTTTAGTTTTAATATTATATTTTTGATTGTTTTAATTAATTACTTTGTATAATTATAATTAAGATGACATATTCTTAAAAAAATAATTAGTAAAAATAAGGAAAAATCCAAGAGTGGTGAATCTAGTGGCCAATCTATTCCTCCTCTAATTCCCCGGCCTCCCCTACCCAAACCCCATACTCACCCTCCACCTGCTCCTATTCTTGATAGTGATAATACTTTATTACAATTTACGGAGAGTCAACATGTACCTAATGTTGGTTGTGGTGAACACTTAACTGATGAATATATGAACAACCTTTATGGTAATCCAACTATAGATGAAGAAGATGAGCAGGAAATAGATTTAGATGAAACGCAACCGGATGATGATACACCCACTAGTCCTTTTACTCAAGTTAACCCAACTAATCGAAATGATGCCCCGGTTGACCCCCTGTTACAACCCCTACTTTTTCTAAACAACCTTCTAAACGGGCCGAAACATCTCTTGTTTGGCCATTTTTTATTCAAATAAGAAAAAAAATAAAGCTAAGTGTAAAACTTATGGCAAAGAGTTAGCCTTTAACTATGTTGAGCGCGAGGGGGGGGGGGGGGAGTTTGAGAAGACACATAATGATACACCCTCAAGATAAAGTTAAATATAATAAAATGAAAGCTGCGGCCGGGGGGCAAGTCCAACTAGTCAGCTTGACCCTAGTATCTGGTCAAATCAATTTCAACCGGGAATTAACATTGTTACCGGTGGTATTTTATATTATGATCCAAGAAAAGATAGGGAAGAATTGGCAAAAATGGTTACTATTATGTGCTTACCCTATAGTTTTCCGTCTAACCCCCACTTTGTGCATTATATTAGAAGAGTTTTAATCCTACTTATAAAGGATGGTCTCGCACAACCGTAAAGAGCGATATTTATAAATATAAACATGAATATGAACAATATTTGCGCTATTTATTTACTCATATTAATTTTCGTGTTGCTATTACTACTGATATTGGTAGAAGTAGTAATGACTGCGATTATCTTACTGTTACAAGTCATTGGATTGATGAGGAGTGGATAATGCAAAAGCCCATTATTGCTTATAGAATAATTAATTCACGTCACACAGGGCAGTTTATTTCTAGCACGGTTACGGATATTTGTAGATATTTTTGCATTAGTGATAAAATAATGTCAATTTCAATGGATAATGCTACTAGTAACACTAATAATGTAGCCTTGCTTACCGCTACACTAAATCCTGCATTTAGTAATATTTTTCATGTTAGATGTATTTGTCATATTTACCATTTAATTGTGGGTAATGGTATGAAATTTTTAAATGTTGAAATTGAAAAGGTTAAAATGGCTCTTAATTGACTTTTTTATTCAAACCGTAGAAGTAGACTTAGAGAATATTTTAAAAGATGCGATGAATTTGGCCTAAGAGAAAGAAAGGTTCCTAAAGCTTGTCCAACTAGATGGAATTATATGTATGAAAGTTTAGTTGTTGCACATGAATATAGAAACCCCATAAACTCAACGTTTAATGCTCATGTAAGTGATGATGATGAGCACCTTACAAATGCAGATTGGGCTAATGTTAAAATGCTTGTAGATTTTTTAGAAACCTTTCATGTTGCTACAAATGAATTTTCTGGGCAATATTATCCTACTATTTCGAACTGTTTAGTTTATCTTGTAGATCTTGCAAATTTGTTTGCTCATTTTTCAGAGGGTGGGGAAATTAATGAAGTAGCTATTGATTCTATAAGAAAGAAATTTTAAAAATATTTTTTCCCTATTCCCCATATTTATGGTATTGCTGCCTTGTTAAATCCTACTATGAGATTAGGTGGTCCTCAATATTGGTATCGATCTATTTATAATAGTTTAGCACTTGCACCTGAGGAGTACTCTACACTTTCGGACGCACAAGCCTCAATTCAAATAAATGCTCTAACTATTTATAGTGCTTATCAAATTGCACAAGATAATGCTAGACCAGATATTCCAACTCCTTCTTTTTCTAGTTCCCAATCATCTAAAAGAACTGCAGGAGTAAGAGCACTTAGTTCTTGGACCGAGTTCAGGGGTTCTCAAGGTTGTACCACTAGTGATTGTTCACAACTAAATGAGCTTGAAGTTTATTTGTCACAGGGACTTGAGCAGGAGAACCGCGACGGCTCATTTAATCTTTTGGACTGGTGGAAGGCCAAAGAAAAACACTTTCCGGTCCTTTCAAGGATGTCCCGAGACATTTTAATCATTCAAGCTTCAACAGTGGCATCGAAGAGAGCTTTCAGTCAAGCAAGACTACAACTTGGTGATTATATAGCATCCATGAGGGAGAGCTTGGAAAAATTAGTACTTTTCAGAGATTGGATCCGTTCGGAACGAAGAAATTTTGGACTTGCTGAATCACAACCAGAGGTAGATGAAGCTTACGAAGAAATACTAGCATAACTTGCGGAGGAAGAAACTTCGCTCGGAAGCGGTGATGAACAAGCTTCTTTTCCACCACCACCAACGGAAATGCCTCCGAACCTTGATGGATTTATGAAATTGTAAGAGATACCATGTAAAATTTGTAACGACCCGACCGGTCGTTTTGCTTTTTAGAATCCCGTTCCCCTAAATAAAACTTCCCGCGCTTGCTTTATCTAATTTATGACTTGCGGGGATGGTTGGTTCGAGATTTGGAAGAATTTGGGTTGATATTTGCTCATTTGATTCCTTAAGATTTTCTTAAAAGGCTAAGTTTGACTTTGGTGAACATTTTTAGCAAACGGGCCCGGATTCGTGTTTTGACGGTACCGGAGGGTCCGCAGGAAAATACGGGACCTGGGCATATGCTCGAAATCGAATTCCGAGGTCCCTAGACCGAGTAATGAATTTTCATTAGAAATTGTTAAAATGAAATTCCAAGAATTTACAGAAACTAAATAATGATCGATCATATTGGTATTGGGCTCGTGGATTGGTTTCGGAGCCCAGTACAGGTCCAGTATAATATTTAGGACCTGCCCGCAAAAGTTGGTGTCAATCCGAGTAGTTTAAGGGCGTTTCGGCTCGTTAGAGGAGAATTAAGAACTTGAAATTCATAAGTTTGATTCAATTGGTTTTAGGGGTGATTCATAGATTTAGCGTTGTTTCGGGCGTTCCGAAGGTTCGTGCAGGTCCGTTTCGTGAGTTCAGACTTGTCGGTATGTTCGAACGGGGCCCGGGAGCCCTGAGTGTCAATCGGACGAGGCTCGAGCGAAGTTAGAAAAGTTGAGAAGAGCTGAAGCATCGACTTCTGTCATAACCGCACCTGCGGTTGGTCGGCCGCAGGTGCGAGACCGCAGAAGCGGTCGTCCTCTAGCAAATGCGGCCAAGGCAGGCCAGGCCCAAAACCGCAGAAGCGGCTCCCAAGCCGCAGAAGCGGCCCCGCAGAAGCGGTTCCAAGACCGCAGAAGCGGTCCCAGCCCATTTGGCCAACTTCCACAGATGCGGTCTCCTCCTCACAGATGTGCGACTGCAATGCGGTCCCCTAACCGCAGATGCAGAAATCACTGAAGCAGTGAGCTTCATTTATTACGGTTGTAAGTTGATTTTTGCCATTTTTCACTCCTCCATTGGGCCATTTTAGAGCTTTTGAGAGAAGACCTTCACCTAGAATCTTGAGGTAAGTTTATTCTACCTATATCTAGTTTAATACTTGTGTCTTAGGTAGCTTAAACACTAGTATTAAGGTAAAATCATGGGGTTAGAGCAAAACCTAGGGTTTTGACAAAAGTTGGATTTGACCACGGAATTTGTTATGAAATGAATTAGAAATCATATATTATTGATCCTTGGGTTATGAAGAACAACTTTCTTTGAAAAATTTCGGAATCCGGGCACGTGGGCCCGGGGTCGGATTTTAGAAAACTTGTGTTTAAGGGTGGGGAATTGCTTAAATAGCTAGAATACGATCTTGTAAGCTTGTATTGACTAGTTCCTACCTCGTTTATCTAGTTTTGGATCGTTCGGCTCCAAATTGAGAGTTCGGGCTCGTTCCTGGTATTGGAAGTGCACTTTGGAGCGATGTGAGTCTCCTATCTAACCTTGTAAGAGGGAATTGTCCCCATAGGTGATGTAATCTAATAACTTGTCATTAAATGCGGTGGCTATGTACGCACTAGGTGACGAGAGTCCGTGCGTAGCTACTATTGTGCTAAGTCCGGGTAGTCTAGGACCCAAAAGCATGCTTTATGTGGTATTCTTGCAACTCTATGTTTAATTTGGATTGCTATTATGATATATGAGACTAGTTAAGTGGAACATGACCATTCATGGCCTTTTTAAGGAGAAGTTGATAATTCAGTGAGTAATTGCTCTCCAGATATGTGTTCTTGTCTGCCTGTTGCTGTGTTTAATTACATTTGACCGCGTCGCATGATTGATTCGCGAGCGGGGTAATATATGCATCTATAGTTCGTGCCGTTCGACCCTCTACAGTGCACAATTTACTTTATGTTGAATCGGGCCGTACGACCTCGGCACTACTTGCACCTGCGTTACTCAGTATTTTTCTATGATTTGAGTTGTTTATCTGTCCTGGAATGGAAGGTGTCAGCTGTGATATTACCTAGGAGAGGACTTGTTATTTCTTGCTATACACTGTTATTTATTTGTTTTATCCACGCACAGTATAATTCATATCTCATATTATTTGACCCTAGTAAGTGTCATGTCGACTTCTCGTCTCTACTTCTTCGAGATTAGATAGGATACTTACTGGGTACATATTGTTTATGTACTCATACTACACTTCTGTACTTAATTGTACAGGATCTGAGGTAGGTACATCTGGCTATCAATTTGGTGCGTATCTTTGAGCATATTTCGAGACCTCCACGGTGAGCTGCTTCCTTCCTGTGCCGTTCAACAGTGTGATGGAGTCTCTCTTTACCTATTTATTTTATGCTATCTATTCTGTTTCGGACAATAGGATAGGATTGCTCTTTTGTATATTCTACTAGTTGCCCACAACTTGTGACACTAGGTCTTGGCACACACATTAGTAGACTATTCTTTTGGGATTGTACATTATTGGTTATTACTTGTTTTAACCTTAACCTAAGAAATTTCTGAAATTATTCGGTAAAAAAAAGAAAGTAAAATGAGAACTTATTTATATTTCTACGTTGGCTTGCCCGACAATGGTGTTGGGCGCCATCATGACCTATTGTGGAAATGGGTCGTGACGACATGGTATCAGAGCACTAGGTTCACGTAGGTCTCACAAGTCATGGGCAAACCTAATAGTGTCTTGCGGATCGGTACGGAAACGTTTGTATTTATCTTCGAGAGGCTATAGGATGTTAGGAAACTAGTCTTTGTTCATTTCCTATCGTGCACTGGTTGGTATACTAAATTTCCCTCTTCTACTCTCTCACAGATGGTGAGGACATGCACAGCTGATGTTCCAGACCCGGGAGGAGCTGCTCCCCCCCACTGCTAGAGGCCGAGGCAGAGGTCGGGGGAGGGCACCGACCCGAGGTAGGGGACGAGGGCGTCCCAGAGCTGTTCTTATAGCACCACTAGCAGATCCTACGAAAGATCTTATCATTAAGGAGCAGGGCGAGGTGCCCGCAGCCGAGCCTACCCTGGCGGACTTTACGACAGCACTGGGTTTCCAGGTGGTCATGGGTCGTTCATGGACACTATGACTCAGGCTGGTTTATTTCCAGCAGATCCAGCTACATCACAGGCAGGAGGGGGAGCACAAACCCCTACTGCTCAAGCTCTTGGGCACGCAGCTGTAGTGTATCAGACTCCGGGTGCACTACCCACAAATAGGGCTCACCCAGTCACTGCAATGGTGCCCGAGCCCAGGCCAGCTGCGGATGGTGACCCGCAGAAGTTATTGGATAGATGGACTAGACTTCACCCTCCTATCTTCGGGGGTGAGCGTCATGAGGATGCTCAGGATTTCATTGATAGGTGCAGGGACAGACTGCACAACATGAGGATATTGGAGTCGCATGGAGTTGACTTCACTACTTTTCAGTTGGAGGGCAGGGCCCGTAGATGGTGGCAGTCCTATGTTCTTGGCATGCCAACAGGTTCTCCTCCCCTCACTTGGGGTCAGTTCACACAGTTATTCCTGGATAGGTATATTCCACCCTCTGAGAGGGAAGCGCTGCGGTATCAATTTGAGCATCTTGAACAGGGTCAGATGTCCGTGACCGACTATGAGGCGAGATTTTCTGAGTTGTCTCGCCATGCACTCATGATACTTCGCACAGATGCAGAGAGAGTGCAGAGATTTATTGCAGGGTTCCACCCCGATATTCGAGCTAGCATGGCCCGAGAGGTAGAGATGGGTGCTGAGTATCAGCAATAGTGGAGATTGCTCGCAGGATTGAGGGTTATCGCAAGAGGAGTAGAGAGCAGTTTTAGCAGAACAAGAGGGCCCGGTTTTCTGGAGAGTTCAGAGGCGCCCCAGCCAGGGGTAAGGGGCACACGGGGAGGGGTCAGCCCAGCAGGCCCCCGTATTGAGCACCACACCACCTTCCCGAGGTGCTCCAGTGAGACCTTATTTTAGTGCGATGCCGGAGAGTTCTTACCGCCCACCAGCTAGTCAGGGTTCCTTCGGCGGGTATTCTGGTCATCGGGGTTCTCCCAGTGCTTACTTCAGTGCCATGCCAGAGAGTTCTTATCGCCCACCAGCCATTCAGGGTCCTTCTGGTGGATATTCGGGTTATTTGGCTCAGACTTCATGTCAGCAGGCTATGGCACTGAGGGGCTGCTATGAGTGTGGAGATCCGGGTCACATGAAGAGGACCTGCCCCAGACTTAGGGGCAAGGCAGTACAGCAGGGTCATCAGCCTATGATTTCAGCACCGGCTGCGCTGCCACCTAGAGGTGGAGGAGAGACCAGTAGGGGCCGTCCTAGAGGTGGAGGCCAGGCAGGGAGAGGTCAGCCAGCTACTGCTCAGTCAGGTGGAGGCCAGCCGCCGGCGCTCCAGCAAGATTCTATGCCCTTCTAGCCAAGCCATATGCATTGGCCTCAGATGCCGTCATCATAGGTATTATTTTCGTCTGCGGTAGAGATGCTTCGGTATTGTTCGATCCAGGGTCCATCTATTCATATATATCATCTATGTTTGCTCGTTGCCTGGTTATTCCTCCTGCACCTTTGGGCACTCCTGTTCATGTGTCCACTCCTGTGGGCGATTCTGTGGTCGTGGATCGGATCTATCGATCCTGTGTGGTCACATTCTGTGGTTTTAAGACTAGATCAGATCTCCTATTGCTTGATATGATCGACTTTGAGATCATCCTAGGCATAGATTTGTTATCTTCGTATCACGCCGCCCTAGATTGCCATGCCAAGACTGTTACTTTAGCGATGCCAGGGGTGCTAAGGTTGGAGTGGAAGGGTTCCACAGTTGATACACCTAGCCGGGTTATCTCTTTCTTGAAGGCTCGGCAAATGGTCGAGAAGGGGTCTTTGGCGTACTTGGCTTATGTTCGGGACACCACCGCAGAGTCTCCGACGACTGATTCGGTTCCAGTAGTTCGGGTGTTCATCGATGTGTTTCCTTATGATCTTCCTGGCATGCCACTGGATCGTGATATTGATTTCCGTATTGATTTAGCTCCAGGCACCCAGCCTATATCTATCCTACCGTACTGCATGGTTCCAAAGGAGTTGAAAGAACAGCTTGAGGAGTTGTTAACAAAGGGGTTTGTTAGACCCAGTGTATCGCCTTGGGGTGCACCAGTGTTATTTGTGAAGAAGAAGGATGGGACTATGCGGATGTGCATTGATTACCGTCAGTTGAACAAAGTCACCATCAAGAACAAGTATCCATTGCCTCGCACCGATGATTTGTTTGACCAGCTGCATGGTGCTAGAGTGTTCTCTAAGATCGACTTGAGGTCAGGGTACCATCAGTTGAAGGTTCGGGACTCAGATGTTCCGAAGATCGTATTTCGGACTAGATATGGCCATTATGAGTTTCTAGTGATGTCCTTTGGCTTGACTAATGCCCCAGCAACATTTATGGACTTGATGAACAGAGTGTTCAGACCTTATATTGATTCCTTTGTCATCGTCTTCATTGACGACATCTTGATATACTCCCGTAGCCTGGGGGAGCATGAGCACCATTTGAGAGTAGTTCTTCAGACCTTGCGAGAGCAGAAGCTATATGCTAAGTTCTCCAAGTGTGAGTTTTGGCTAGAGTTGATGGCATTTTTGGGGCATGTGGTGTCAGGAGAGGGCGTTAAGGTGGATCCCAAGAAGATTGAGGCAGTTCAGGGTTGGCCACGTCCTACTTCAGTGACCGAGATCAAAAGTTTCCTGGGGTTAGCAGGCTGTTATAGGCGATTCGTTCAGGGCTTTTCATCTATTACATCACCTCTAACTAGATTGACCCAGAAGGGTGCTCCTTTCTATTGGTCCGATGATTGTGAGGCGAGCTTCTACAAGCTCAAGACAGCCTTGACTACAGCACCGGTTCTTGTGTTACCTTCCGGTTCAGGGATGTATACTATATATTGCGATGCTTTACGCGTTGGCTTGGGTTGTGTATTGATGCAGGAGGGGCGAGTTATTGCATATGCCTCCCGTCAGCTGAAGATTCATGAGAAAAATTATCCTGTGCACGATCTGGAGTTGGCGGCGATTGTTCATGCTCTTAAGATATGGAGGCATTACCTATATGGGGCGTCATGTGAGGTTTATACTGATCATCGCAGCTTGCAGCATCTGTTCAAGTAGAGGTATCTTAATCTGAGGCAGTGCAGATGGCTTGAGTTACTGAAGGATTATGACATTACCATTCTTTATCATCCGGGAAAGGCAAATGTGGCCGCTGATGCCTTGAGCGGGAAAGCAAAGAGTATGGGTAGCTTGGCATTCATTCCAGTGGAGGAGAGGCCACTAGCTTTGGACATCCAGTCCTTGGCTAACAGACTTGTGAGGTTGGATATTTCAGAGCCCGGCCGAGTTCTTGCGTGTGTTGTTGCCCAATCTTCATTGTCGGGGGAGATCAAGGCCTGACGGTTCGATGATCCGCATTTGGTAGTTCTCAGAAAGGCGGTGCTACAGGGTAGTGCCAAGGATGTTTTGATTGGCGAGAATGGTGTCCTATGACTCCAGGGTCACCTATGTGTTCCTAATGTTGATGGCTTGAGGGAGAGGATTCTAGCGGAAGCGCATAGTTCGTGGTATTCTATTCACCCAGGTGCTACGAAGATGTATCGTGACCTGAGACAGCATTATTGGTGGCGACGGTTGAAGAAGGACATAGTGGAGTACGTGGCTAAGTGTTTGAATTGTCAGCAGGTGAAGTATGAGCACCATAGGGCAGGTGGCCTACTTCAGCGGATGCCCATTCTTGAGTGGAAATGGGAGCGCATCACTATGGACTTCGTAGTGGGATTGCCCCGGACCATGAGGAAGTTTGATGCAGTGTGGGTCATTGTTAACAGGTTGACCAAGCACACTTTATTCCGATTGTGACTACTTACTCTTCAGAGAGATTGGCTCAGATTTACATTCGGGAGATAGTCCGGTTGCACGGTGTGCCTGTTTCCATCATATCAGATAGAGGCCCTTGATAACTTAGGATTTTAGCATGTTTTATGCCCCTACTTGCCTATGCTTTGATCATATATTTGTACAAAATAGTCCCAAAAGGCTCACAGGTTGTGCTTGTCTGCAGGTTCGATCGACAAAGTGACGAAATGTCAAAGATCGGCTAAAAAAGGAGTGAAACCTGTTCAAGTATCAAAGACCAAGAAATCTAAGGGAAGAAGGCCTAGTGCGGGCCGCGCAAATTGGTATGCGGCCGCACTAGGAGATTCAGAGAGTTGGCAAACTGGGCTCAAGGGCAATGGGGCCGCGGTACATATCTCGCGGTCCGCGGTCAGGCCTCCGTGGCTGCACTACTCTTTTGTGCGGTCCGCGGTCAAGAGATTCAGAGAACTACAATTTTGCCAAGACAATGCCATGCGGTCCCGCGGTCGTTATTGTGCGGACCGCGCCAACTCTCTCCGCGGCTGCGGCCCATTCTACGCGGTCCGCGGAGTCCAAGTTCGGAGAAGCCAAAGTTGAAGTCAAGGAGCCCAGTGCGGCCGCGGTCCATTTAGTGCGGCCCGCACTGACCCCGCAGGGGTATTTTTGTCCAGTTTTTCCAGCTTAGTATAAATAGAACATTTTACCATTTTTAGGTNTTTTGGCATCTTAGCTTCAAATTAGCGATAGATTCTTGCACTTTAATTTAGTATTTAATTAATATGTCTTGTTCTTCATCTATTTCTTCATTTTCTCCTTCAAGCATGAGTAGCTAAACCCATTAGCTAGGGTTGTGGCTCAACCCTAGTGTGGGTAATTGATGGGTATTTCCATCTAGGGTTAGATTGACTATGGGTGTTTGCTATTTGGGTTGATTTTATGTTTTAATCTATAAATTGGTGGTTGTAAACACTGATTTGTGCTTTGTGGATTTGACTCTTCTTGAGAAAGAGAGTCTAAGTCTCCAAAATTGACCCAACAAGGAATTGGGATGGACTCATGAGAAATGATAGTCCCAATTAACGGGTTAAATCTCGAGAGAGTAATCACCCTACTTGAACCCTAGTTGCTTGACCTAATTTGCCTACCCATTTGGTCTCGAGAGAATCAATTGGGCAAAATCACTCTCTCTACCGAGAGGTGTGAGAGTGGGTAAAATTGTGCAACGGTTATAGCATAAGCCCCAATTATGTCAATCGAACCTTAGTAACATCTACCCGTCAATTAGCCACCTAGGTGATGTCACGACCCCAGTGCCCTTCTTCCCATTAGATACAACCTTAGCAATTATCTCGTAGCATAATCTAGTTTCAATTAGTAGTTTGATAATAGTAGTTTATAATTGAAAAACCCAAAAATGATAGAAGTCAATTAAGAGCATACACGATTCTAGTCTAGTAGATACCCAACTCCCTTTCTAGCTCTCTGTGGATTCGATCCGGACTCTCATATCGGGTAAAAGCTATTGCGACCCTCTCTTCCTACTTTATTGTAGTGTGGAGTTGGCAGCGATCAACTTTATGGCGCCGTTGCCGGGGAACTAACGGTCTTGGCTATCTATTTAGTTAGTTTTGTGTGTTGTTCTTCTTTCCTTCTTATTTACTAATTTGTGTGCGCGATTACTACAGGTACCAAATGGCTTTAAATGCAAACGACCCTCTTGGAAACGTGCTTGCAGGGGAGGAGGTTGAGGATATTGGAGATGATGAGGTGCCTCTTATACCTCCAGGACCACGACGAGGACGCCACGCCAATGCTAATGACAACGTTCCAGACCCTCCTCCGCCACCTCCAAGAGCAGTTCCACGGGTGCTACCGAACCAAGGATATGCAAGTGCCATCGTCCCACCAGAATCCGGGCGGGGAACTTTCAAATCACAAATGTCATGTTGACCTTGCTCGAGCAACGAGGATATTTTACGGGCGCCTCCAATCAAAATGCCTACAAACACTTGAAGAGGTTCGTAGATACATGTTGGGGTAGAAAGCAAACGAATGTGTCCGAAGATGCTCTTAGGATGAGACTTTTCCCGTTCTCACTCCGGGGAAAGGCATCAGATTGACTAGAGAGACTCTCCAATCATTCCATCACAACTTGGGACGAGTTGGCGGATAAATTTATTGCTAAATTCATCTCACCCGGGCATATGGCGGCACTTCGAGATGAGATATTGGCTTTCAAGCAAGAACCCACGGAACCTTTGCATGAGATTTGGGAGAGGTTTAGAACAATGGTAAAGGAATACCCCAACAACGACATGACCGAGGCGATGATCCAATAAACCTTCTATCGGGGCATCAATACTACAAATCAATGCATAGTAAATCAATTGGCCGGAGGTAATTTCATGAAGTTGTCTTATGATGAAGCTTGCGAGATTCTTGATGAGATGACGGATACGTCTTCCGCATGGCAAAGTAGGGCCAATGTTCCTCAAGGTGACCCTACGGTTATTCATTTGCATAAGGAGTTACATGACCATGGACAAGCTATAGCGGAGTTGACAACTACTATGAATCAATTGGCTAAGGCACAATTGCAGCAAGTCCAAAACCCTAGCCAAGTGAACGCTATGGAAAGTGTTAATTTGCTTACCAACAAGAGAAGGCAAAGAAGGCAGCAAAACCAAGGGAATTTCGAGCAATTTGGTGATGAGTGTGATGGGTTTCAAAATGAGGGTTATGATGAACAAAATGAGGAGGTACAATATGTTAGCAACTATCAAGGCAATAGAGGCAACACTTCAAACCAACAATGGCGACCCCAAGGAAATTGGGGCAATCAACAACAAGGTGGTGGTAATTGGAACAACAACAATCAAGGCGGTAATTGGGGGAACAATAATCAAGGCAACCAAGGGAATTGGAATGGTAATAACAACAATTGGAACAACAATGGTCAAGACAATTGGAACAACAATGGAAACCAAGGCATTCGGGGGCAAGGCTTTCAAAGGCCCCCATGTACCAACAACCGAACAATCCACCCCCATTCCCTTCTCAAGGATCTAGTTCTTCGGGTAATGATATGGGAATAATAGAAATGATGTTCGAACAAATGATGAAGAAGAACCAAGATTCCGATGCTCAATTGGCTTCCCACAATACCTCCATTCGGAATCTAGAGGTGCAATTAGGCCAAATCTCTCAATCGTTTAATACTCACCCAAAGGGTGCTCTACCAAGTGATACGGTAGTGAACCCTAAAGGTGGGAACAATCATGTGATGGCGGTTACAACAAAAAGTGGGAGAGGCGGTGATGTGCATGCCTCGAAAGATAAGCAAGTTGTGGATTATGATGTTGAGTTTCAAGAAAATGATGTTCCTTTGGTAGTTGAAGATGTGGTTGAGAATGAGGTGAACAATGATGTGAGGATTGATATTGATGAGGCCGAGATGGAAACTCAAGAGGCTATGAACCCGTCTAGGGAGCACATAATTGACATGCCGGAGCCGGTGGTACCAAAAGCCAAGGCACCCTTGCCTAGACCACCTTCGCCTTATCCTCAAAGGCTAGCCAAGCAGAAAAGTGACAACCAATTCCGAAAGTTCATTGACATGATGAAGAGCTTATCCATTAACGTGCCTTTGGCGGAGGCTTTGGAGCAAATGCCTGGGTATGCAAAATTCATGAAAGATTTGGTTACAAAAAAGCATTCCATGGATTGTGAAACAATAAAGATGACTCACCAAGTCAGTGCGATAGTACATTCAATGGCCCCAAAATTAGAGGATCCCGGTGCTTTCACTATCCCTTGCACCATTGGTAGTGCAGACTTTGCCAAAGCTTTATGTGATCTTGGAGCAAGCATCAATTTAATGCCCTTCTCAGTTTTCAAGACTCTAGGTATTGGGCCACCAAGGCCAACTTCCATGAGATTACAGATGGCAGATAGATCAATGAAGTGCCCTCTGGGTATAGTAGATGATGTGCTTGTTCGGGTGGACAAATTTATCTTGCCAGCGGACTTTGTGATTTTGGACTGTGAGGTGGACTATGAGGTCCCAATTATTCTAGGGAGACCTTTCCTTGCAACGGGGAACGCATTGGTTGATGTTGAAGCGGGTGAGCTAACTTTCCGAGTGGGAGACGAAAAGGTGGTCTTCCATGTTTGCAAATCCATGAAGCAACCCAATAGCACCGAGGTGTGCTCTTTTGTGGACATTGTCACAGCTGTGATAGTGGATGGCACAAGTTCTATGATCAACGTGGAGGATCCCCTTGAGGCCGTGCTATTAAATCTTGATGTCAATGATGATGCAAGCAGGGTGGAGTGTGTCAATACTCTACATCGGATGGGCTCTTATTCCTATGAGCCGAGAAAATTGTCTTTGGATCTTGAAAACCGGAAAACTCCACCAACAAAACCATCCATTGAGGAGCCACCGATGTTGGAGTTGAAACCACTTCCTCCACACCTCAGGTATGAATTTTTGGGCTCTAATTCAACTCTTCCAGTTATTCTTTCTTCTTGCCTTACTAGCTTGCAGGTTGAAGCCATTTTGGAGGTGCTTCAAAGGCAAAAAAGGGCAATTGGATGGACTCTGGCAGACATCCGGGGAATAAGCCCCGCATTTTGCATACATAAAATTATCTTGGAGGATGATGCAAGACCTCTCTTAGAACATCAACGGAGGCTAAATGAGCAATGCAAGATGTGGTGAAGAAAGAAGTGATCAAATGGCTTGATGCGGGTGTGGTGTATCCAATCTCCGATAGCTCATGGACTTCCCCGGTGCAATGTGTACCGAAGAAAGGCGGGATGACGGTGGTGACAAATGACAACAATGAGCTTATTCCCACTCGAACCATTACCGGGTGGAGAGTTTGCATGGACTAGTGGAAGCTAAATAAAGTGACCCTCAAGGATCATTTTCCATTGCCATTCCTCGATCAAATGCTTGATCGCCTTGCGGGGCGAGCTTTCTATTGCTTTTTGGATGGGTATTCGGGCTATAATCAAATTTTAATTTCCCCAGACCAAGAGAAGACAACTTTTACATGCCCATATGGTACATTTGCTTTCTCCCGGATGCCATTCGGGTTGTGCAATGCTCCGGTGACCTTCCAACGTTGCATGATGGCTATTTTCACCAACATGGTGAAGACATATTGGAGGTCTTTATGGATGATTTCAGTGAAGTTGGTGATTCCTTTGAAAAGTGCTTGGTAAATTTGGATAGAGTCTTGGCCCGATGTGAAGAAACTAATCTCGTTCTTAATTGGGAAAAAGGCCATTTTATGGTTGAAGAAGGTATAGTGTTGGGTCACAAGATTTCTAAGCATGGGATTGAGGTAGACAAGGCTAAGATCGAGGTGATTTCACGGCTCCCTCCCCCCACTTCTATCAAAGGGGTGAGGAGTTTCCTTTGGCACGCTGGGTTCTACCGGCGGTTTATCAAAGATTTCTCGAAGGTTGTGAATCCCCTTTGCAAGTTGCTAGAGAAAGATGCTAAGTTTGTTTTTGATGAAAAATGCATGGAGGACTTTGAACTTTTGAAGCACAAGTTGACCACTACCCCTATCATTACCGCACCTAATTGGAGTTTGCCCTTTGAACTAATGTGTGATGCAAGTGACGTTGCGGTGGGGGCGGTGTTGGGTCAACGGGTTAACAAAATGTTCCATCCCGTGTATTATGCAAGTAAGACTATGAATGAAGCTCAATGGAATTACACGGTGACGGAGAAGGAGTTATAATTGGCCATTGTATTTGCCATGGAGAAATTTAGGCCATATCTTATGGGGGGCAAGGTGATTGTGCACACGGACCATGCCGCCCTTAGGTATTTGATGACCAAGAAGGATTCCAAGGCAAGATTGATGAGACGGGTGTTACTTCTTCAAGAATTTGACTTAGAAATAGTGGACCAAAAGGGAAGTGAGAACCAAGTTGCGGACCATTTGTCCCGCTTGGAGGAAGAAGGGAGTCCATGTGATGGCCTTAAGATAAATGATACATTCCCCGACGAGCAACTTCTTTCCGTGTCAATGTGTGACATGCCATGTTTCGCAGACATTGCCAATTTCATTGTGACTGGAATTATCCCGTGTGAGCTCTCTTCCAACCAAAGGAAGAAACTCAAACGGGATAGTTTGGATTTTTATTGGGATGATCCGTACTTGTTTAAGATTTGCACGGATGGTGTGATTAGAAGGTGTGTCCCGGAAGGTGAACAATTGAGTATTTTGGAGGCTTGTCACTCCTCCCCCTATGGTGGCCATCATGGAGGGGTGAGGACGGCTTCGAAGGTTTTGAGTTCCGGTTTCTATTGGCCGAATTTGTTCAAGGATGCTAGTGATTTGGTAAAAAGATGTGATCAATGCCAACGAGCAGGAGGGATTTCCAAGAAAGACGAGATGCCTCTTAACACAATTCTTGAAGTTGATATCTTTGATGTTTGGGGTAGTGATTTTATGGGTCCTTTTGTTAGCTCGTGTGGGAACACTTACATTCTAGTAGCAGTGGATTACATGTCAAAATGGGTTGAGGCCGTGGCCTTGCCTAATAATGAAGCTAGGAGTGTGGTGGCATTTCTTAAAAAGAGTATCTTCACAAGGTTTGGTACACCCTGGGAAATCATTAGTGATCGAGGATCGCACTTTTGTAATAGGGCTTTTGATACCTTACTCTCCAAGTATGGTGTCAACCATAAAGTCTCTACACCTTACCATCCACAATCAAGTGGCCAAGTTGAAGTGTCAAATAGAGAAATCAAGAGCATCCTGTCCAAAACTGTCAATGCAAATAGGACCGATTGGTCCAAAAAGTTAGATGATGCTCTATGGGCTTACCGGACCGCTTACAAGACCCCGATTGGTATGTCACCGTACCGGTTGGTGTTTGGGAAAGCATGCCATCTTCCAGTGGAGTTGGAGCATAAGGCCATGTGGGCCTTGAGGAAGCTTAATCTTGAGTGGGATGTTGCGGCCAATCTTCGTGTTGAACAACTCAATGAGCTTGATGAATTCCGGTACCATGCATACTCTAGTTCGTCCTTGTATAAGGACAAGATGAAGTATCTTCACGACAAATATGCTCGTGGAAAGGAGTTCAAAATTGGTGATTTGGTCCTCTTGTTCAATTCTCGTCTAAGGTTGTTTCCGGGAAAGCTAAAATATAAGTGGAGTGGCCCATTTGAAGTTGTGTGTGTAACCCCATTTGGTGCTCTAGATTTGAAGAACAAAAGTGGTGAAGTCTTTAGAGTGAATGGGCACCGTGTGAAGCATTATCTTGGGAAGTTTGATGATTGCGATGTGGTGGCTGTTGTTCATTTAAAATGATGAGATGGTAACCCGCGTCGTGCCGCGACGTTAAATCAGGCGCTTCTTGGGAGGCAACCCATGTCTTTTTCTTCTTGTTTTCTTTGATTTTCTTTGTAGCTTAGGTTTGATTTTTTAGACTAAGTAGTTGTGAGATGTTGCAGGGATTGCGTTGATGCAGTGCAAAACATTTTGGACAAAATGAACAGTCTCTGAAGATGCCAGTGCGGCCGCATTGCATTTTGTGTGGTCCGCACTGGTGAAAGCCATGTGAGGTGCTCTCTGAAGTTTGCCACCGTGGCCGTATTGAATTTTGTGCGGACCGCGGTGGACCTCCGCGGCCGCGGTCGGTTTTTTGCGGACCGTGGAGGTTGCCTTCTCAAGCTTCTTCTGAACAAACCCAGCGCGGTCCGCGGTCCATTTTGTGCGGCCGCGCTGGTAGGTAAGGATGGGGCCCACGCCTTTTTCTATAAATAGAGCCCAAGGGGCACCATTTACCCTTTTCGAACTTTCAACACTCAGACCCCTTAAAGCTACTGTTCATCGTATCATTGACCGTAATACTTGCTTGCATTGAATACTTGCACACAATCTTCATAATCTGGTAACATTTCATGCATCTTTCATTGATTAATTTTANGTTACTTTTACGTACTTTTAGTTTCATATCGTCCCAGTCAGTTTAGTCTCTTTTTCTCTCGTAGATTTCTTCTTTTTTCATTTATTTGTTAGCTTAGGGTAATTTAAATGCTGGGTTTGTGTGTTGGGCATTCATAATGGCTGGGCAAATGAGTAGGGATAAGTTAGGTGGAAAAATTGAACAAATTTACAAACCCTAACTCAGTGGTTAAGTGAAACACTCTACGTGGCCCACGGTTGCCTTGCGCGGACCGCGGTGCCCTAGTGACTGGAAGTGAACCTTTGCACAGCGCGGCTGCATTGCACTTTGTGCGGCCTGTGCTGACCCACCGCGGCCGCGATACCACTTTGTGCGGTCCGCGATGGGGAGATTCAGAGAGCATGTGTGGAGGGCATTTGACTTGTGCGGACCGCGGTCAATATTGTGCGGTCCGCGGTGGCTCCTGTGCGGCCGCACGTCCATTTTGTGCGGCCCGCACTGGCCAGTTACTGCAACTGTTTCTGCAACTGTCTGAGCTTCTATTATGCAATTCATTCTGCATCTGTTTCACTGCCTGTGCTTAGACTAAGAATGTTAGATGTGTGTGCTTGCAGACAATGGTTAAACAAAGAGGTGGCAAAGGATCACAACAACTCGGGAGAGGTGGTTTCTCCCGAGGGGGCAAAGGAAAGAGAGTGGTAAAACTTACTCCCCAAGCTCGGGAAAACATAAAAAAAACTCGGAAATTGATAAACCTGCAGATAGAGCTGCTTCCCATTCCTCGGGGAGTGAGTATATGCCATCCCAGGACATCTCCTCAGACTCAGTCCCAACTCAGATCACCACCCACTTCCAACTGACTGATACTCCTCCACTATCACCCTCTGTCCGACAGCCAATCGATGTTGTGAATGAGTCATCTGAGGGCTCGGCATCCAGTAGTGAGGACTACTCCACCTCCCCCACAGCTTCATTGTCTGGGGAGAGTGCAGAAGGAGGCGAGGAGGAGGTTCAAGGTGCTGGAGTAGTGCAGGGGGGAGGTGAACCTCAAGTTGGGGGTGTTGAGCGAACTAGAAATCCCACAGTTTGGGATGATAGATTCGTCAGCCAGGTAGCGTTCCACAAGTTTAGGGAATAGTGGCCACTACGAAAGCTGATTCTTGAGAGGAGTTTTATTGAGCGAGACCTTCTTCCCCTAAACCCAAATGTGCATAGACAGTTTCATACTCGAGTAGGTTGGGCACATTTTCAGAGTGAATGTGTAAAGGCAAATGAGCACATGGTCAAGGAGTTCTATAGCAATGTGGCCCACATCTTGAAGGGCACTAAAGTGACCAAAGTGCGGAACAAAAAGGTAGTATTTACTGGGAAGGCACTCGATGAATATTTGGGGTTCGATGACGAAGATGAGACCTTGTACAATGAAAAGTTGGCAATGGGCGAAGAAGTTCGTCCGTGGTTAGCTTCATACCTGGCAATCCCGGGTACTGTTCCAGAGTGGTTGCAAGGAGGGACCAAAATATTTCGGAAGACCTTTAACTTTGAGGCTAGGGGGTGGTTGACATTTGTGTGCAGTGGCTTGACCCAACTACTCATGATCAGACTATTCCACTTGCCCGGGTTGTTCTTGTTGCATCTATTATGGCGGGATATCCTATCAACGTGGGCAATGTTATGTCCCACGTCATTTCTGCAGTAGGGCTTGAGCATGACCGGAACTATCCTTTTCCCAACACCCTCACTATGTATTTTCGGGATCTAGAGGTGGAGAAGAGACCTTTTGATATCAAGGTCAATACTATGGCTCCGTTTTCGTGGTACAGTTTGAAGGGGCCAGATAACCCCAAGGACAAGAATTACAAGCCGCCCACCTTTGCTCCAACTGGCCATTCTGAAGAGGCGGTTGCGGTAGAGCCCTCCATTGAGCCTGCCTCCACCACCATTGAGTTGCCTCCGGGACCTTCCACCACTGCTGGCCCTTCTACTTCAGCTGGCCCGGTGATTCCATCTTCCCGGGCCCATCCTATCACTACCCACCAACTGAGCCAGGCACTTCATAGCTTGAACAACTGGATGTCACTGCGTCATCCAAGTTGTCTACACTGTCTTCTACAATTGCGGCTCAGTCAGCACCACAGCCAGTATAGATTCCATAGTCCATTGAGGACACATTGAGGAAAATTCCTGGAGAACCAGGAAAAGATCATCAAGACTCAGGATGCCTTGTCTAAGGCAGTAGATTCACACGGCAAGGCTCTGAAGGAGCTTGCCAGGGAGCATAAGAAGCTGCGGAAAACACGGGCTTCTAAGGAGTCTGTAAAGGAGCTTCGAGCAGATGTGGACAAGCTAAAGGCCGACTCATTACCTTTAGACTTTCTATTTGGGGATCCAGCTCCAGCAGCAATACCAACAGCAGAGCCACAGCAGGAGCAAACACAGATGCTTCCTAGGAAGAAGAGGAAGCTCCCCAGTGCAGATGAGGCGATCATCCAGTTGGCAGACCCACCGGAGGCCCCCTCCAGTCAGCCACAGGATGCCCCTGATATTCAGCCTGTCCAGGTCCAGGCCCCAGTCCCAGCAGCTGAGCAGTAGGAGGCCGGGAACCAGTCTGAGGTTCCCACGCATACAGAGGACCCGGGGACCACAGATGATCCCATGCAGACGGACACGGCCTAGGGAGTCTTCATATCCTTTCCCTATACTTTTTGATGCTTATTTTGTTAGTTGGCATTGGGGACAATGCTAGCTTTTATTCGAGGGGGTGCGCCCTTCATTTTTGGATGAATGTAAATATTAATACTATTTTATGCTTTCTTTTGATTTTCTGTTGGTCTGTATATAACTTTACATTTAGTTACTTTCATCGTACTTTTTATCTTCTTTTTGGGTTTGTATATAAAGTTACATTATTGCATATATTCATTCCTCGTTTGTACATATTCATTCTATTTTCTATTTTTCGTAAAATTTTTCGTTTTTAGTTTCTTATATAGGCTCGTAGTTTTTTTTTTTGTTTTGTTTTGACACTTGTAATAAGCCTTTGGTTTTCTTAATACCACGGTTCTTTCCAAAGGTGGAGTTTTGTGTGAACCGGGTGGCTCTTACCAATGATAGATGGCGTGACAACCTTCTTAAGGGTTTGAGTCCGTTTTTGATTTTTCTTTTGTTTTTAGTAGTTTATAGTTAAGGGTACCTCAAGCATAGCTTCACTTGGGCCTAAGACATTTGCCTTTTATCCCATGGTCAAAGACAAGTGGTTGTGTTTAGGATGGTGAAAGTAGTGACCTTGAGACTCTTGTGTTGACCAAACAAACATCATGTGGTCTTTCGGGACTATCGTGTGCTCAATCGTGTCTAAGGTTGTTGTGGGCCCTCGACTCTAAGTCTTTAGCAATCCTTGAGTGTGTGTGGTGAGAAATCGAATTTTGAGTCCAAGTCCCGAGCCAATGGTCTAGAACTTGCCCTGAATGTTTGTTGAGGCGAAATTTTGAGTGAAATTCGACTTGAGAAGTGATTATAGGCTCTCCTTGATCCAAATGATAAGTTGAACAATTCCATAGCCTACCAATGAGATAATCCCTAGCTAACCCTTTTGAGCCTTAAACCTTTTTCTTTCAAGAACCAATGTTACAAGCCTATACCCGTTCTAAATTCTACCCTCTCTTGGCACCCAAATCTTCCCTTGAGTAACGGAAAAGTCTAAGTTTGGGGGGAGAGACAAGAAAGGAAACAAAGTGGTAAAAGGTACAAAAGCAAAAGAAAAGGAAGGCAATGAAAAAGAAAGAAAAGAAAAAGACAAAAAGAAAGCCCAATGTGAACAAGAATAAAAAGGGATTCAAGGAAAAACAAAAGTGAAAAAGGTGTGGAAAAATTAGAAAAAGGAGAAATATTTTGAATTGCATAAGAAAGAGTGACAATGTGTCTCTCTAACCCCTTGAAAGGAAGTGAAATACTCAAAAGAGTCAAGAGAATTGTGCCAAAATGAATCAAAAGAAGTGCATTAGGAAAGATGGAACCCATATAGACCAACAACTTTTCCTACCCTCAACCAAAAGCCTTCACAATTGACTCCACAAAAGCCCTATATGATCTTGAGTTGGATGACGCTCGCATTAGTGGATACTTACATGAGGGTCAAGCATATGGTACTTAGAGCCGGACTTGTGACCTTTCCTTGAGAGAGACGAGTGAACTCCCATTAACCTCGATTTATGTGCTTATACTCTAAAAGGTGAGGTTTGCTTAGGGAGAGTTGAGGATGTATGAGTTTGGGTTCCACAGTGACCAAAGTAATTGAGAGAGTTCTTTGATGTAATGAGTCAATTCTTGATGCTCTTGTGTCACACTTGATCCATAGTTTTCAAGGTTTAAATGTTGTTAATGATCTATTTGTATTGAGGGCAATTGTTAGTCCCAATTGATGCTTGTTGAGGTTACTTTAGGTCAGCTGGAATTACTTGGATTGTCCCTTAAGGGGTGGGTCTTACTTTGTTTACTTGTGGACAAGCAAAGGTTTAAGTTTGGGAGAGTTGATAAGTTAGGATTTTAACATGTTTTATGCCCCTACTTGCCTATGCTTTGATCATATATTTGTACAAAATAGTCTCAAAAGGCTCACAGGTTGTGCTTATCTGCAGGTTCGATCGACAAAGTGACGAAATGTCAAAGATCGGCTCAAAAAGGAGTGAAACCTGTTCAAGTATCAAAGACCAAGAAATCTAAGGGAAGAAGGCCTAGTGCGGACCGCGCAAATTGGTATGCGGCCGCACAAGGAGATTCAGAGAGTTGGCAAACTGGGCTCAAGGGCAATGGGGCTGCGGTACATATCTCGCGGTCCGCGGTCAGGCCTCCGCGGCCGCACTACTCTTTTGTGCGGTCCGCGGTCAAGAGATTCAGAGAACTACAATTTTGCCAAGACAATGCCATGCGGTCCCGCGGTCGTTATTGTGCGGACCGCGCCAACTCTCTCCGCGGCTGCGGCCCATTCTACGTGGTCCGCGGAGTCCAATTTCGGAGAAGCCAAAGTTGAAGTCAAGGAGCCCAGTGCGTCCGCGGTCCATTTAGTGCGGCCCGCACTGACCCCGCAGGGGTATTTTGTCTAGTTTTTCCAGCTTAGTATAAATAGAACATTTTACCATTTTTAGGTCATATGTTATCTTGAGAACAAAGCTGCGCTCGTGAGAACAACTTTTGTAGCCATTTTTGTCATCTTAGCTTTAAATTAACAATAGATTCTTGCAATTTAATTTAGTATTTAGTTATTATGTCTTGTTCTTCATCTATTTCTTCATTTTCTCTTGCAAGCATGTGTAGCTAAACCGATCAGCTAGGGTTGTGGCTCAACCCTAGTGTGGGTAATTGATGGGTGTTGCCATCTAGGGTTAGATTGACTATGGGTGTTTGCTATTTGGGTTGATTTTATGTTTTAATCTATAAATTGGTGGTTGCAAACACTGATTTGTGTTTTGTGGATTTGACTCTTCTTGAGAAAGAGAGTCTAAGTCTCCAAAATTGACCCAACAAGGAATTAGGATGGACTCATGAGAAATGATAGTCCCAATTAACGGGTTAAACCTTGAGAGAGTAATCACCCTACTTCAACCCTAGTTGCTTGATCTAATTTGCCTACCTATTTGGTCTCGAGAGAGTCAATTGGGCAAAATCACTCTCTTTACCGAGAGGTATGAGAGTGGGTAAAATTGTGCAACGGTTATAGCATAATCCCCAATTATGTCAATCGAACTTTAGTAACATCTACCCATCAATTAGCCACCTAGGTGATACCACCACCCTAGTGCCTTTCTTCCCATTAGATACAACTTTAGCAATTATCTTGTAGCTTAGTTTCAATTAGTGGTTTGATAACAGTAGTTCATAATTGAAAAAACCCAAAAATGATAAGAAGATCAATTAAGAGCATGCACGCGATTCTAGTCTAAATAGATACCCAGCTCCAATTTCTAGCTCTCTGTGGAATTCGATCCCGACCCTCATAATGGGTAAAAGCTATTGCGACCCTCTCTTCCTACTTTATTGTAGCGTGGAGTTGGCAGCGATCAGCCCTCAGTTCACTTCTCATTTATGGAGAGCTATTCAGGGTGAGTTGGGGACCCGTGTGGAGCTTAGCACGGCATTTCATCCACAGACAGACGGGCAGTCGGAGCGGACAATTCAGATCTTGGAGGACATGCTTAGAGCATGTGAGATTGACTTTGGGGGGCAGTGGGATCAGTTCTTGCCTTCGGCAGAGTTTGCTTACAACAACAGTTATCAGTCCAGCATTGAGATGGCCCCATATGAGGCCTTATACGGTCGGCGATGTCGTTCTCCGATCGGGCGGTTCGAGCCCGGGGAGGCTAAGTTGTATGGTACGGATCTGGTGAAAGATGCCTTGGAGAAGGTGAAGCTAATTCAGGAAAGACTTCGCACAGCACAGTCCAGACAAAAGAGCTATGCAGATCAGAAGGCACGGGATGTATCATTCATGGTTGGTGAGAAAGTCCTCTTGAAAGTCTCGCCAATGAAAGGTGTCATGAGGTTCGGGAAGAAGGGCAAGCTGAGCCCAAGGTTTATTGGTCCATTTGAGGTGTTGAGGCGAGTTGGGGAGGTTGCTTTACCCCCAGTTTATCGGGAGTTTATCCAGTTTTCCACGTGTCCATGCTCCGGAAGTATCACGCCGACTTGTCCCATGTGTTAGACTTCAGTACTATTCAGTTGGATGAGAGCCTGAGTTACGAGGAGGAGCCAGTTGCCATTATTGATAGACAGGATCGCCAGTTAAGATCCAAGAGAATTTCAGCGATAAAGGTCCAGTGGAGGGGCCAACCAGTCGAGGAGGCGACCTGGGAGTCCGAGGAGGACATGCGGAGCAGATACCCTCATTTATTCAGCACCCCAGGTACTTTTCTATGTTCGTTCGAGGACGAACGTTTGTTTATGAGGTGGAGGATGTAACGACCCGACCGGTCGTTTTGCTTTTTAGAACCCCGTTCCCCCAAATAAAACTTGTCGCGCTTGCTTTATCTAATTTACGACCTACGGGGATGGTTGGTTCGGGATTTGGAAGAATTTGGGTTGATATTTGCTCATTTGATTCCTTAAGATTTTCTTGAAAGGCTAAGTTTGACTTTGGTCAATATTTTTAGCAAACGGGCCCGGATTCGTGTTTTGACGGTCCCGGAGAGTCCGTAGGAAAATATGGGACCTGAGCGTATGCTCGGAATCGAATTTCGAGGTCCCTAGGCCTAGTAATGAATTTTTATTAGAAATTGTTAAACTGAAATTCCAAGAATTTAAAGAAACTAAATAATGATCGATCACGTTGGTAACGGGCTCGTGGATTGGTTTCGGAGCCCATTACAGGTCCAATATAATATTTAAGACCTGCCCGCAAAAGTTGGTGTCAATCCGAGTAGTTTAAGGGCGTTTCGGCTCGTTAGAGGAGAATTAAGAACTTGAAGTTCATAAGTTTGATTCAATTGGTTTTAGGGGGTGATTCTTAGATTTAGCGTTGTTTCGGGCGTTCCGAAGGTTCAAGCAGGTCCGTTTCGTGATTTCGGACTTGTCGGTATGTTCGGATGGGGCCCGGGAGCCCCGAGCGTCAATCAGACGAGGCTCGAGCGAAGTTAGAAAAGTTGAGAAGAGCTGAAGCATCTGCTTCTGTCATAACCGCACCTGCGGTAGGTCGGCCGCAGGCGCGAGACCGCAGAAGCGGTCGTCCTCTCGCAGATGCGGCCAAGGCAGGCCAGGCCCAAAACCGTAGAAGCAGCTCCCAAGCCGCAGAAGCGGCTCCAAGACCGCAGAAGCTGTCCCAGCCCGTTTGGCCAACTTCCGCAGATGCAGTCTCTTCCTTGCAGATGCGGTCCCCTGACCGCAAATGCGGAAATCACTGAAGCAGTGAGCTTCATTTATTACGGGTTCTAAGTTGATTTTTGCCATTTGTCACTCCTCCGTTGGGCGATTTTAGAGCTTTTGAGAGAAGACCTTCACCTAGCATCTTGAGGTAAGTTTATTCTACCTATTTCTAGTTTAATACTTGTGTCTTAGGTAGATTAAACACTAGTATTAAGGTAAAATCATGGGGTTAGAGCAAAACCTAGGGTTTTGACAAAAGTTGTATTTGACCACGCAATTTGTTATTAAATGAATTAAAAATCATATATTATTGATCCTTGGGTTATGAAGAACAACTTTCTTTGAAAAATTTCGGAATCCGGACACGTGGGCCCGGGGTCGAATTTTAGAAAACTTGTGTTTAAGGGTGGGGAATTGCTTAAATAGTTAGAATATGATCTTGTAAGCTTTTATTGACTAGTTCCTACCTCGTTTATCTAGTTTTGGATCATTCGGCTCCAAATTGAGAGTTCGGGCTCGTTCTTGGTATTGGAAGTGCACTTTGGAGCGAGGTGAGTCTCCTATCTAACCTTGTAAGAGGGAATTGTCCCCATAGGTGATGTAATCTAATAACTTGTCGTTAAATGCGGGGGCTACGCACGCACTAGGTGACGAGAGTCCATGCGTAGCTACTATTGTGCTAAGTCCGGGTAGTCTAGGACCCAAAAGCATGCTTTATGTGGTATTCTTGCAACTCTATGTTTAATTTGGATTGGTATTATGATATATGAGACTAGTTAAGAGGAACATGGCCACTCTTGGCCTTTTTAAGGAGAAGTTGATAATTCAATGAGTAATTGCTCTCCAGATATGTGTTCTTGTTTGCCTGTTGCTGTGTTTAATTATATTTGACCGCGTCGCGTGGTTGATTCGCGAGCGGGATAATAGATGCATCTATGGTTCGTGCTGTTCGACCCTCGGCAGTGCACAATTTATTTTATGTTGGATCGGGCCGTACGACCTCGGCACTACTTGCACCTGCTTTACTCAGTATTTTTCTATGATTTGAGTTATTTATTTGTCCTGGAATGGAAGGTGTCAGCTGTGATATTACCTAGGAGAGGACTTGTTATTTCTTGCTATACACTGTTATTTATTTGTTTTATCCACGCACAATATAATTCATATCTCATATTATTTGACCCTAGTAAGTGTCAAGTCGACTTCTCGTCTCTACTTCTTTGAGATTAGACAAGATACTTACTGGGTATATATCATACTACACTTCTGTACTTAATCGTACAGGATCTGAGGCAGGTACATCTGGCTATCAGTCTGGTGCGTATCTTTGAGCATATTTCGAGACCTCCACGGTGAGCTGCTTCCTTCCTGTGTCGTTCAGTAGCGTGATAGAGTCTCTCTTTACCAATTTTTTTATGCTGTCTATTCTGTTTCGGACGGTATGATAGGATTGCTCTTTTGTATATTCTACTAGTTGCCCACAACTTGTGACATCAGGTCTTGGCACACACATTAGTAGACTATTCTTTTGGGATTGTATCACTATTTTTGGTACATTATTGGTTACTACTTGTTTTAACCTTAACCTAAGAAATTCTGAAATTATTCGGTAAAAAAAAAGAAGTAAAGTGAGAACTTATTTATATTTCCGCGTTGCCTTGCCCGGCAATGGTGTTGGGCGCCATCATGACCTATTGTGAAAATGGGTCATGACAAAATTAATATGTGACTTTGATACATCTTGATTAGTTTCTTTTTCTTCTCAATGGTGGTATTAGCACCTTGGTTGTGCTCATTACATTTGGTGAGGGGGGTGGAAGCTANATACTATAGGGGTGGGGGGGGGGAGGGGTGGAAGCTAAGCAAGATTGAGCCATATTTTCTTAATGTTATAATAATAAAAATTATAACACATTCCTTTGAATATCTTTTTACAATATTTTGTGTTTTAAATTTGAATTAAAAAATTTTAAGTCACAATTATATAGTATAATTTACAAGAAAATGCCTTAGATAAAAAATTTAAACAAATAAATAGCCCTATACACACACACACACACACAAACACATTTAAGTAATGTGTGTGTGTATATATATATATATATTACAAGAAATTGCCTTAGATAAACAAATTTTAAAAAAAATAGTCAAGGCCCGTTTATGCGCGTTTGGGCCCGGGCCCGACTCACATAGCCCGTGATCATTACTACACGGTCCCGGTCCCGGTCTGATTACACCCAAAAGCCCATGAACCCCGGATCCGTTTAAGACCGGCTCACGAAGACTGGGTCCGTTTGAGCCCGGCCCGCGAAGCCCATTTGGGACCGGGCCCGGACCGGATGCCAGCCTTATGCTAAACAAGTTAAAATAGCACAGTATAGCCAGTTTTCGGACTGGTCATTAAAAAATAGCCACCGTTTACCAAGTCAATGAAAAATAGCCACTATTTTGCTACAGCAGAGACCGATCCAGCATAATATACTGGAGTTCGGTGCACCTGTGTATGAACTCCAGCATATTATGCTGGACCGATATACTTTGCTGGCTCCAGTATAATATACTGGAGACTGGAGCACCGGTACTCCAAACTCCAGTATATTATGCTAGACCAGTATACTTGCTGGAACTCCAGTATATTATGCTGGAGTTCTAGTGTACTTATGCTGGAACTCCATCACATTATGCTGGAGTTC
Organism: Nicotiana attenuata; assembly: GCF_001879085.1. Lineage (NCBI taxonomy): Eukaryota > Viridiplantae > Streptophyta > Magnoliopsida > Solanales > Solanaceae > Nicotiana > Nicotiana attenuata. The sequence goes on along the minus strand of NW_017670567.1, from coordinate 18,915 downwards.
CAGCATACTTATCTTGGAACTCCAGTATATGCTGGAGTATACTGGAGTTCAAGTATACTTATGCTGGAACTCCAGCATAATATACTGGCGTATTTTCCGGGTTTTGAACAGTGTTTTCGCTCAGATTTTTCTTTACATGAAAGTGGCTAAATTTCGATTACTTTTGAATGGCTATTTTTGAACGACCAGTTGTAAATCTGGCTATTTTTGAATTTCACCCGCTAAACAAATGCCATTGAACGAATGAGGGTTTTGGTAATTAAACACAGTTTGAGTTTATGTTTTCTGTTTTCTGACTTGAAAACTCAAATGTCACGTTATTAAAAAATGACGAATATATTACCTTCTGACCGTAGTAATCTTTGTAAAGTACTAAAAAATAAATTTGTTTATATACAAAAATAAAAATAACTTTATTATCTATTTTTAATACTTTAATTACCGTTTAAGCAATTTATTCGTGGCAAACACAAAGGTTAAGAAAATTCAATTTTGACTTTCAATATCTCAAATACCTTCCTTGGAAGAAAAAACACATGATTACGTACAAAAAAAACAAATCTTCAATCTTGAAGTACGTGCCACAAGGAAATTTAAGCCTATCGTCCACCTCCCCAATTCCCAAATTCCCATGAATTGACAGTTAGTACCGGTCCCACAGCTTCCACGTCATCAGATAACACCGAATTCCATCACCCGCCTAGCTCCCCCTCCTATATATAATGAAATTACACGAATCAAGATCATTGATTCCGACTAATAGACTTGCAAATAAAGGAAAGCGTACTGTAGCAAGCAAAGGTTTCGTACTGCTAAAATGAACATGTCACAACAATCACCGTCACCGTCCGCTGACCGGAGGTTGAGTGTTTTGGCGAGACACCTTGAACCGTCGTCCTCCACCACCGTCGAAACCTCCATCGTCGCTGCTCCTACCTCTGGAAATGCTGGAACCAACTCTGTCTTCTCTCACATCGTTCGCGCTCCCGAAGATCCTATTCTCGGAGTAACTCTCTCTCTCTCTCTCTCTCTCTCTCTCTCTCTCTCTCTCTCTCTCTCTCTCTCTTCATCCACACACACACGCACTCACTCACATAACATATTAAGTATATGCGTGATCAAATGTTCTGTATATACTTATTTGTTCCGTATCAAATGTTCTCTTGTTATAAGCTGAATTTTAGAGGAATAGTAGTGCTATTTGCTATTTGCAAGGGCTTGCATACTCATTCTCTTCGTATTGTATTAAATATTCCTTTTTTTCTTATGGATGATGAATTTAAGCATTTTTGTGAGTCCGATCACTACAAAATTTCGATTTCAAGTTGATAGAAGTGAAAAATGATGGTGTTTACATATCAATTGAGCCAATAAAAAGAGAAATTCGAGTGTTGATATCTTCAAAAATGTAGTTAAATGTAGATATATACTGTGATTTAGTTTCTGTTTAAATCTTTGCCTTTTTTTCTTTTGAAATTTGAATATTGTTTGTTGAAGTCTTCGTGACATATCTTGGTGTTATGTTTTGGTTATTAGGTCACTATTGCATACAATAAAGATAGCAGCCCCATGAAGTTGAATTTGGGAGTTGGTGCATATCGCACAGAGGTGATCATCCTTTTTGGCTTTTGTATTTGCGCTATTATCGTCGATGGAGCACTATTATCAGTAGCTGGATAATCATCCTTTTTGATATTTCCTTGATTGAAATCCAAAAACACAGAAAAAAAGAAATTTACTGACGGATCTGTGTTTTGGTTTCTTCAGATTTACGCATTTCTGTTAATTGAAAAAAGTTATGATTGTTTTGGTGATTGTGGTGTGGTTTTGGCTTCATATAGTTAATCCAACACCGTAGTGTACTAGTGTTTGGCTGATGTGCTGCCAAGAGAAATGTTTAAGATTATGGTCTGCCATAACTGATAAAATTTAATATTAAAAGTACTAGGCTGGATGTTCTGCGTTTGCATAACTTGTAATGCATATAAAAAGTTACCTTTGATTTTCATAATTAGTGAGAAAACTCTAGTAGCTTCCGCATTCCTGTCATTGCACTATCAAACACATTAAACGGTTTCTGATATATATACCTAGTTTGGAACTTCATGATTTCTATTTTTCAGACCTTGTAATAAATGATAATTCTTGGATCTGTGGTGTTTTTGTTCAAAAGATCACAGAGAAGATTGCATTTATGTTTTGTAGTCTAGTTGGCTCAGACTCTGTCAAACACAACTTGTTACATCGCATTTTACCTGTTAGTTAAGAAACTTGGGTCATCAACAAATTTGTATGAGGTGGTTATTTCTTGGGGTTTTGTGAATTGCTCTCTGCAATCTGCTAGCTTTCTTATGTGGACTCAAAACAATGAAGCTCTTCAGTTGATGTGTTGATTTTTTTTGTTTGAAAAAGGTAACAATTATATTCTTCAGCACCCAAAAAAAAACGGGGCTGGTATCTAATATTTACAAGTACAGCCCCTGAAAATCTTACAGAGAATCAAAAAGGTCTAGCAGTGATTCTACATCCCCTATCAACTGTTCTTTACACCAAAAATGAAAAAGAGAAATACAAGAACTCTTGATTTTCTGTGTTGATTTTTCAATCGAGTAAAACAAGTTCTATATTTGGCTGTGAGAGTAAAGTGGGAGCTATTAAAATTCCTAGCTGAATTTATGTTTCTTAATATCTTAAATCTTTAAAGGTAGAGGGAGAGGAAGGAGGTTTATTGATGAAGGACTAGTAGTTGTGTACACTTAGTTCTTTCTCAAATTTCATAAGAATCTCTTGAGGGTTTTTCTGGCCGACTGTTGAATATGGGGCTCCACAGTTTGTGTTGCTATATTGAAATGTTTCAGCTAATAATACTAACGTGTTTCTTTTTCTTTCTCCCTTTTTGCGGGGTTATCAGGAAGGAAAACCTCTTGTTTTGAATGTTGTAAGACAAGCAGAGCAGCTACTAGTAAATGACAGGTACTTGCGTTGCCATTTCGTGGAGTATGAATAAAATGTTTCCTTAATTCTATCTGATTAAACTTCAAGATTTCTGCAGGTCTCGCGTTAAAGAGTACCTATCTATTACTGGACTGGCAGACTTCAATAAATTGAGTGCTAAGCTGATACTTGGTGCCGACAGGTATACAAGTTCCTGTTCTCTGTATAGTGTTGCTGATAAGATATGCAGGGAGATAAAGACATGTATTTTCCTGTTGCATAGGATGATATCTTCCGATAATAAGGCTCCGTTCCATGTGTTTGATAGCTTGGTAGATCTTTGTGAAGCATCTATTAACATTTGCTCACGTTTTTTTTTAAAACCAACTTCCCATCCCATCCATGCCATTCCACGTGTCAGTTATTCATGAAAATGCTGTTCACTTGCATACATGTTACTGCCGTAGTGTTGGTTTCTCTCAACTCTACTCATAATTTCTGTGTGGTCGCATTCTGGTGATCTGATTTATCTGATAATATCTGTACATGTTTTGAAATTTGGGTAGTGTCTCTTTGATTAGCGTGTAAAGCAGGCAACTCTTGATGCATGTGGTGAAGTGTATGATTGCTGTCTAGAGCTGTCAGATGTTAAATTTATCTTATGCGTTTCCAAGATCTTCTAGATGTTCTATGTAATCTTTTTAGGCCAGCTTAAACTTTGACTTGCTTCATATACATTTATGTTAAAGGAGAGTTGTTAATATTCTTCAATTTTCACATTTTTAATTCCTCTTTTTACCTGTGGTCCTTACGAGCTCTTACTTTCTTTGCTTGGTACAGCCCTGCTATTCAAGAGAACAGAGTAACAACTGTGCAGTGCTTGTCTGGCACAGGCTCATTGAGGGTTGGAGCTGATTTTTTGGCTCGACATTATCATCAAGTAAACTGCTACGTCTTCTTAACCAACCTTTCACTTTCCTTCGTTTTCTTAGCCTTCGTGGGTAAACAATCTTCAAAGTTGAATTGACCTTGATGTAACCATTCCTGCAGCGCACTATTTATATTCCCCAACCAACATGGGGAAACCACCCAAAAATTTTCACTTTAGCTGGGTTATCAGTAAAGAGTTACCGCTACTATGATCCAGCAACTCGTGGACTCAATTTTCAAGGTATGAAATACTTCCCTACAATATAATGATGTAACAGGATATTGTCCCATTAGATATCTATGGCTATGCTGTTTACTATTACTCTCTTCGAGGATGATGGATGTTCTTTTAGTCTTATTCTGGTATTTGATTAGAAATTATCACAAGTCTGAATCAAGTTGTGGATGGATGGTTTCACTTATTTGATTGCATTGTAATCCAGCAAACTTCTAAAGCCGTCATCATCTATGCTTTTTCTTTATACCTTTTTTCTGCGAGGAAATAAGAGAAGAGAGATGGAGATATAACTTGATAATAATGGAATGCAACAAACGCCTAATTTAACATATTAGGGACCAACTAAGGTCAGCATTTGACATTAGCTCTTAACATTTTACTTTTTAACACCTTATCAAAAAAGAAGGAAAAAGATTGACATTCTAATGTCGCACGGAACCAAAGGTAGGAATAGCTGATAACATAGAAAAGTAACGAAACAAGTCCTGGAATCTTGTCAAAAAAGTTTCAGTTGCCGAAATTTTCTTGGAAAAAGTTACTGTAACCGCAATGGTCGGAAGAATAGGAGGAAGAAATTCAATAATGCGGGTCAAATAGAGGAGGTGCCACTAAAAGGCCATTGGAGAGGGGCTGCGAAACACCATCTGAAAGAGGCACAGTGGTACCAGAAGGATTATCGAATGCTGATGCATAGAAACGAGTCAGAGATTGAAACAGTCACTGGAAAGAAGGCTTGATGTTGTGACAGCAGTCAGTCAGAATAAAGAGAAGTGGTGCCATCAGAATGGTCACTGGAAAGGCTAGAATTGTAGGACTATCATAAGAAAGTGAATTGTGTCTGGGAGACTCTTTGAAAGACAAAATATATTTAGGTCTCCACAAGATCATAGATGCTCTAATGCTATGTGAGAAACTAAGTGAGTGGACGAAAAGAAATGGATTACTTGATAATTACTTGATAAAATACAATCCATACGTTTAATTCCGAATGACTAACTTTAATTTTAACACAACTTTTACATCTAAAAGTATGACACATGACATTCTAACCTTTCCTGCTTGTGTTCACAACTTTGCATGTCGCCGACTTGTTTACAAGAACTTTATTTTTCGTACATGACAGGTTTGTTGGAAGACCTTGGATCTGCTCCATCGGGAGCGATAGTGCTACTTCATGCTTGTGCCCATAACCCCACTGGTGTTGATCCAACCATTGATCAGTGGGAGCAAATTAGGAGATTGATGAGATCAAGAGGATTGTTGCCCTTCTTTGATAGTGCATATCAGGTAAGAAATCATCAACAGATGTGCAAGGCACTTTGGCTGTTGGAGTTGTTGCTGTATGAGCATTTAAAAGTGAGGCGGTTTATTCAGTATATGTCAATTAACCTTGATATTCAAACTTTGATATTCTAGGGCTTTGCCAGTGGAAGCCTAGATACAGATGCACAGTCTGTTCGCATGTTTGTGGCAGATGGAGGTGAAGTACTTGTTGCTCAAAGTTATGCAAAGAATATGGGGCTTTATGGTGAACGTGTCGGAGCTCTAAGCATTGTACGTCTTAAGGACAAAGGACAACTGTGCCTTGTTTCTGAAAATTTATATCTCCAGTTGTTCAGTTGGTGCATTACCTTTATTTTTCTCAGATTGATTCTCATGATGCATAAACTGTCTTACTGTTTTCATAGTGGCCTTCTTTTGTGATGTTAAAATTTGGTAGTTATGAACTGTTAAAGCTTATATAGCTTACTTCCAAATATATAGCTGTGAGCCTTGGACATCACATATAAATTATTTTATATCACGGGTTCGAGCTGTAGAAACAGCCTCTTGCAGAAATGTAGGGTAAGGTTGCGTACAATACACCCTTGTAGTCTGGCCCTTCCCCGGCCCCCTGCATATAGCGGGAGCTTAGCGCACCGGGTTACCCTTTTTTTCATTCTGAGGCGTAAAAAGTTTTTAATTTCTCAAGAATGAATAAAGAGCCTGTTATAACAGGCACTTTGCATGTCATATGGTGTTGTTTGTCACACAGTGATGCATATAGTGTAGTTTATCACACAAATGAAAAAAAATGAAGGATATAGTTCTGAACCCTCCGTTAAACTCTGCTGATAGTTATAATTCTTCTAATTTTCTCAAATCTGTAGGTCTGCAGGAATGCTGATGTGGCGAGCAGAGTTGAGAGCCAGCTGAAGTTGGTGATTAGGCCAATGTATTCCAATCCGCCCATCCATGGAGCGTCAATAGTTGCCACAATCCTTAAAGACAGGTAATATATCAACCATCAGGAAATTGCTTCTTGGGACCCCAAAAAAGCCATTTCCTTTCTTTCTATATGATAGAATCCAGTGTATGTTCAAAAATTATGTTTAGTCATTGTTCTGCAAAATAAGTCACTAAATTTCTGCAGAAACATGTACCATGAATGGACCCTTGAGCTGAAAGCAATGGCTGATAGAATCATCAGAATGCGTCAGCAATTATTTGATGCTTTACGTGCTAGAGGTAAATTTGCTGCATCATTTTCACGTATGCGTGCTCTTATTACATGTTTCTTGCTGCATCGACTTTGGATATTTTTCTCATTTTTGATAATTTCGGTTCAAGTGTCATTATAAATGCTACATGTTCGTGGCGTATACTTCTACCTATAAAATATGCTGCAACTTGTTCCAGCTCATTTGTCTAGATAATTGAACAAAAGGACCAATCTTCACCAGCTAACTCTCCTGAATGAAAGCTTAACGAAGGAAAGAGATTAAGCAAACAAAACATGGAATTCGACAAATTCAAACATTTCTCCAAATCTTAATACATCTCGATCCTCCTTAGTGCTTTCATCAACTTCTTAGGTACTTCACCTCTGAACTTTGGCTCTGACTGGATTCTCTACCTTTGGAAAACCATCCCCAAAGATGTCCCTTCCATGATCCTTTTGGGGACATGAACTCTTGGATCAGGCAAGAGATTATCCCCCAAAAAAGAAAAATTGTTGGATCAGATTTTTTCCTGATAGGTTGCATTCTTTCAGCATTCCCCTTAAAGTTTGTGATTTGGACGTTGTCCTCATTGTGTTAAAAAAAATGTCATTGGAAACTTCCATTTTGGCACATCAGGTGTTAGAATCATCATGTTTTCATAAATTGGCAATAGACAAAGTCTCATGTCGTCAACTCCTTTCTTCAGTGTCAGGCATTCTTTAATCAATGCAAGTGTCGAGCATTGCATGAATAGGATACCTATTTCTATTTACATGAATTGATGGGCAAGTCGGGCATTTTTTAGTCGACTTAAAGGTCAAGCATTGCATGAAGAAGATATCTATTTCTATTGACTTCAATTGATTGGCAGGTACACCTGGTGACTGGAGTCACATTATCAAGCAGATTGGAATGTTTACTTTCACGGGACTTAACTCGGAGCAAGTTGCCTTCATGACCAAAGAGTACCACATCTACATGACATCAGATGGGTAATATGTTATTTCTTAGCACAAAGTTCTGTATATGTCATATCAGACTACCATGTTTCCTCCACATCTGATATGTGATTTTATTACCTCGTAAGGATTTCTACCCTCGGGTGGTAAAACAGAAAGAGGGAAGGGAGTTAAAATCTTATCAGCCGTCAGTTAGTTCTTTTCTTGTACTCCCTCCGTTTCATATTAAATGAGCTACTTTCCTTTTTAGTCTATTCCAAAACAAATGACACATTTTTAAATTTGGAAATAATTCAACTTTAAACTCTTCATTTTACCATTTTTCCCCTTAATGAGAAGCTTTTATATCCACACAAATGGCTTGGCCCCACAAATCTTTTACCCCTTAAGCTTTTAAGACCACAACTTTCAAAAGTCTTCTTCTTTTTTTGTTGAACTCCGTGGTGAGTCAAACGACCTCAAATAATATGAAACGTAGGGAGTAGTATTCTTGCTACCTTAGCTTTGATGTACACTAAGAGAAATGTGGCTGTATGAATGAACATTTCTAGAGCATGGTTCTTTCTATGTTTGTATTTAATTGTGGCAACTTCAATTAAGCTTGGGATATTAGATAATCCAAAGCCTTTGACATACATCACATATTTCATTTTGCAGACGCATCAGTATGGCAGGTCTGAGCTCCAGGACAGTTCCACATCTAGCAGATGCCATACATGCTGCTGTTGCTCGGGCTCGTTGAGTTTGTTACTGCCTACTACTGTTTCCTTCCGGTTCTTCTGAGTTGTTCGCTTCTATCATTCTGGTTGACCGAGTATCTTCTGTTGTTCAAGTAAATTCGATTGCAATTCCCTCTCTTTGAGGGTATATGGTGGTTCAAGAGTAATAAGTGGTTTCCTCCTAAGTTGGAGTTTGAGATAAACCTATATTTGTAATAACTAGAATAAACAGTTTTTGTTTAATGTAGCAATCCTCTTTAATAATCTCTTCAGTCTTAGCTGCTAAATAGTGCTATAAGCGTACGTACAATTGTTACTACCAATTTCTCTCGTTTTAATGAAGTTAAAACACATTTAACTATCAGCTTATCTTAGTTAAGCTTATCTCCCAGAATTGACACATTGTTGAATAGTCTCCATTAGTTGAAACATGGGTCCATCGGGGAACTTCATTCGCCTTGTTCTCTGTTTAGGTCCATTATTCCTGTTCTGTTTGTTCCTAAGGTATAAACCAAGGCAATTACGTATAGCTGCCATTAATGGATAAAATTATTCTTAAGGCAATGTGCTTAGCCCAAGAGTCCGGAACCAAAATGTGGTTCTTTTGGACTCAAACTACGTAAATAGGTGTAAAAAAAAAAAGTTACCAAAGTATATATAACACCAGAAAACCTGGCGCTATACATTAACGATAACTGCACCGTTAATGTATAGTGCCAGATTTTCTGGCGTTATATAAAAAAAATCTGACACACCTGATATAGTGCCATAAAAAGTAGCGTTATACCCTTTAAGGAGTGAGGAGTTACAGTGAATGATAGTGGGGGTAAGGAGTTACTGCAACATCCATAGACTCTTCTTTTTTAACATAATTTTGAGTAAGTAAAGTCAAGGATGAACAATTATCTCAAGGATGTACAATTATTAAAGTAAATAATAATTTTAAAAAGGCGAAATACATAAATGGCCCCTCCAAGTTGTCCACAACGGTCATTTGAACACCACAACCGAAGCCATTTCCAGCTACACTTTCTTTATTCACAAAAGAAGATCAACTAAACACCCGGCCATGTCAACCCCCATTAATACACTCTCTCGGATGCGAGTTTCCTACCAAAAAATAGGTTTTTTCTTTTTTTTTTTTCCTAAAATAATGCGGACCCACCTAATTTCACACCTTCTCCTCCAATTCTCTTCTCCACCATTCACACCCTACTCCACCCTAAATTGCCTCTACCTCCATTACCAAATATATGATTTCACCAATTCAACAAAAAAAATTGTACGAAACTCGTTCTTCTGTTTCACCTTCTCCACTAGACTATCTAAATAATTGCCATTGTGCCTCTTTAATCTGAACAAAAAGCTAGAGATTTTGAGTATGTTTTGGTCATTTGATGGAAGTGTATGGTCACGTATTCTGATTTTATGCATTTTATTTGGATGCAAACCAGAATTCTGTAACGAGAAACACCCATCTAAAGCAAACCAAAAATTCAAAAAATTCACAACTACACCCTATCCAAAAAGTATCAATAGCAGCGTTTGATTGATACCCATGTTGAATTGATGACTCAAACATGTTCTCCTTGTCAAGGCAAAGAGATCGGTATCGAGTTTGCTCCATTTGGACTACTGGAACTCCACTTCCGTTCAATTCTGTATCACAGGCGATTTGCAGGTCATCGGAGAAGACAATTCCCACGGTGGAATTGTTTGAAATTTGGTGGGGAGGTGGAATTTGGTGGAATTGTCTGAAATTGTGTCACCAGCGATTCGCAGACCATTTGATGGAGAATAATCCCCACGGTTTGGAATTTTATTTTTTGACCCAAAAATGGAAGCAACAAGTCTCTGTTCCTTCAGATTTTGTCCATTTTTTTCCTTCTTCAACAACCGATTCTTCTTCACTATTTATATATCCCGAAAATTTTGATAAATAGGTCATTCGAATTTACACGAACTTTTTTTAATATAGAAGATGAGTTTGAAGGGGATTGGTCGGAAGGGGACATCGGAAGATGAAGTTGGAGGGGGGGGGGGGACGCTGGAGAAGGGTTTTTTCATTTTAAATTTATTTTATTTTTTTTGGTTAATTTATGTTAAGTTTTAATTACAAATTACACGTGTCGTTCGTTGATTGGCTCATTTGGCAATTGTAACTCACGCATCTGGTATGCTGTACCGGAGTGTCTATTTGATTTACTTAACAGACACTTGAAGTGTCTACTTGATAAATAGGTCTGTAGAGGTGTTCAAATGACCGTTGTGGACAACTTGGAGGGGCCATTTATGCGCCTTTTAAAAAAAGGATGAACAATTATCTCCTTTTCTTTTACGTCTATGACAATGTAGATAAAGATAAATTCATGAAAAAAGTACCTAAAGTAAAGTAATCTATTAAATAGTTATTGTGGGTTTCATTCACGACCAGACCCCACATTTTCTCTGCAGTAATGAGACAAAATTTCGTCAGTTCAACTCCACGGATCGAACTTTAAACTTTTGAGAATTAGAATAGAGTAAATACTTAACTAGCGTTTGGCTATAGATTTTCAAATTTATTTAAAAAAATTTAATTTGGGGAAGTTTGATTTGAAGATAAAATGTGCTTGAACATCAGTTTTCAAAACATATTTCACTTTTTTTTTTTGAAAAAACATGAAACATGACTTATACTCACAAGTACTAAAAACTATCACAAATACCCAACGGTACCATCATTAATAACATTCATTATCATTATTACAAATCATAGTCCTAAACATAAATAAATTTAGTACAAAATTATCATTTTTATAATAAACTACTTAAGACACTATCAGATGACCGAGAAGACGAAACAACATTATTACAAAATAATAAATGGTAATACAAAAGTTTGGGGTAATTTTTAAAAACTGTAACGGTAATATTTTAGACCAAAACCAGTTCTTGAGCTGTTTTGGGGATTTGGGTTTTGGGTTTTGAAAATTTGACAAATATGGATAAAATCTATGACTTAACATGTATACCAAAAAAAACTCTAAATATATTTTGACAAAATATATGGTCAAACGGGTCCTTAGCATTTGTAACTGAAGGTCAAAAACTTTATCTTCAAGTGACTTTTGTTGGGAATGCAAGAGGGTAAAAACAGTAACAAAAATGAAATGAAATGGATGTTGAGTTAGTAACTATAGTAAAAGGTCCCCTACCTGGTACTTCCGTGCATGTCTGCCACGTGACTTTACTTACTCAAAATTATGTTAAAAAAGAAGAGTCTATGGATGTTGCAGTAACTCCTTACCCCCACTATCATTCACTGTAACTCCTCACTCCTTAAAGGGTATAGCGCCACTTTTTATGGCGCTATATCAGTGTCAGATTTTTTTTATATAACGCCAGAAAATCTGGCGCTATACATTAACGGTGCAGTTACCGTTATTGTATAGCGCCAGGTTTTTTGGCGTTATATATACTTTAGTAACCTTTTTTTTTACACCTATTTACGTAGTTTGAGTTCAAAAGAATCACATTTTGGTTCCGGACTCCTTAGCCCAAGCTTTTCTTTTCGCCTAATAAAAAGTTGATTCGATAGAAAAGTACCTCTTTTCGCTTCCGCTTGTCTTCTCTTTCTTCACCTCCATCGAAAGAAGTAGACTTTGAGTCACTCACTCTTTTGAATAGCTTTCTGGAACAATCATATGAAAACGATTGGACATATTGAAATTGGAAGTTTCATAGGACTGATGAGTTGGTTAATACTCCCCCCGTTGACTTTACATATCCACTATATTAAAAATACATTTTCACTTTTATTAGTCCATTTTAGCAAATCAAGAGTTGTTTTACCTTAACTACTTATTTCTCAAGTCTTGCTTGCTGAAGGATTAGTGAACTTGCTACGAGCATTGAAAGTATTTGGGTCTCATTCTTGCTGAGGCCATCTGGGCTATCAAAGTAAACTACGCGAAAATTTATAAATGGCCAGTTTTACGTCTGGTCAATCAAATTTAGCCACATAATCAAAGGTCAACTATGTTTAGCCGCTAAGTTAGAACGCTAACAATTTATTGACTAAAATAACCCTACTCTTGTGAGCACGTGATTTTTGCCCTAAGTGAATTGTCCCCAAAATTCAAACAAGATGATTTCTTTATTATTTTACAATTTTTGTGAATTTTTGTGTTATTTTCTGATAATTGTTGCATTTTATTTGTGCATTTTTATGAAAAAAATAAAAAATACGCTTGACATTTGTTTTTAGGTTTTAGTTTCATATTCTAGGATTAAATAGTAGTTCAGTTGTTTTTAAAACGAAATATAAGAAAAATCACAGGAATAGTCCATTCTTTGCATTTTAATTGTGAATTTGTCATGATTTTACTTTTAAATAGGATTTAATCAATTTTGTAGGAATTAATTAGCTTAATTAGGTTTCATTTTAATTTTTGCATTTTAATAAAATCAGAAAAAAAAACATAAATATAAAATGAAATAAAAAGAAAGAAAAACAAAGGGAACAAGTAAAGAAGAAATTTGGGCCATGTTTGAAAGCAAAAATACCAGTCCAGGACGGTCGCCCCAAGCCCAAAACCATAACCCTCACCCGGCCTGCCCCCACATAATCCAAACGACGTCATTTGGTCGTTTTAATCTGGACCGTCGAGGTTGATTGGATCAATGGTGGGGAACTGGGGTAAACATAATATAAAATGGTCGGAACACCCCCCACCCCCGTTTCATCGTCTCAAACACACCCTATCCACAGACCCTATAACACCACTGCACGCCGCCGCCGGAAATCGCCCACGGCGGCGGCAGTTGTCCAAATCCTCCCAAATTCACACCATCCCCTCTCCTCGTTCCCCTCTTTCCGAATCCACCCCCATTTATCCCAAATCCTAACCAAATGCCCCAAATATACCAAACCCTAGCGCCGCCACCGCCGTGCACGGCGGCGACACCCTTCCAAATGGCCCCAAATTTACACCCCTAACTCCCCTCGTCCCCTTCTTTCCAAATACGCACTCACTTTCCCTCGAATCAATCCCCACCCCTTCGAATCTTAACTTGAAGTTTTCCGGCAAAACCCTAGTTCTTCCAAACTCCATCAAATCAATGCCACAGGGCCTCCTCTTTCTCCTCATGAAGAATCCACTGTCAAAAACGCTCCAATTTCATCGGAATCGTCCGAACCTTAAATCTGAATATGACTGGTGAGTCTTCTTAATTGTTTCACTTCATATCGGGTTCAAACCAGTTGCATCCAATCTTTTTTTTCTGTCTCATCTAATCTATTTCTCTTGATTCTATGTTGCCTTCATGTTCATTAAGTTGTGATTGATTGTTATTTGCCTGTTTTAGGTGTTTAATTGTTACTAGTTTCTATTAATAGCATGTTCCAGTTTAAGTTTGTTTGTTTTTGATTTTTTATGGTATTAGTTTTTAATTAGGGGTCTAGTGGTTCAAAGTTGATTTGAGTTTTGAAACTGGAATTGTTTGATTGTCATTTGAGCTGTAGTTTGGTTAGTTTAATAATATGATCAGTCTTTTATAATTGATTCTGTATCGTTCATAGATAAATCCAGAATTTATTAGTGGTTTTAGTACCTCTTTTGGTTTGATATTAACTGGTTGTAGTGAATTCAGATTAGTTTAGTTAGATTAATCAGTAGTTGTGGTCAGTATTACTTTAGTTCAGTGCTCAGATTCAATTGGCTTTTATAATTAGACAAATTGGGTTGTAGTTGGTAGTTTTAATTAGGGTAAAAAGAGTGGGAGTGTGGTTAGAGCAATTTGGTAATTTCAGGGCTAAGGTAAGGGCAGTAAGGGTAATTCACCAAAGGAATCTGATAGTAACTGAATTTAGAAGCTACTAGAAGCACCTAGAAGGGGTTGAAATTGAATTTCAGTAACTTTTAGTGTACTAACTTGTGACACAAGTCAGAAAACAAGGGACTAAATGAGTAAATAAACAGGGACTAAGAGTGTAAACAGAAAATTTGAAGGTTGCCCTCATTTTGCCTATAAAAAGGCATGCCAATGCCTTAAGTCACAAGTTTTCAGCCCTCAAAATTCCCCCCAAAAATCAGTACTCTCTCAGCTCTTCAGATCTGAAACAGAAATTCAAAAATTCAAAAATCAAAAAACACTAGAAAACCCTCAAAAATCAAAAAGTACTGTTCCATTGCCAAATCTTAGGTTAGTTTCAAGTTTTTAGTTAGGAATTCACATTTTCTAGTGTGATCTTTGGTTGCTGAAGTTCAGGGGCTCATTTCGAGTTTATTTGGGTGCATTTGAGTGAAGTTTTGGTTATATTAGGATGGTTTTTGGCTGTTTCGTTGGCATTGTTCTTCTCCTATTCGTTGCTGGGTAGCTGTGGTTTTTTTTGAATTGAAAATCAACTTGTTCCTGAAAATTGCTGTGTTGACTGATCTATTACTGGATTTTTGAACTCATTCCTGGGTTGTTGCTGTCTGTTATCTCCATTGCTGACCTCTCCTTCTTCTTAATTTCCAATCCTAGGTACACGCTTGAATTCGCACTGATGTAGCCTCGAATTGGAATGAAATGAAATCATCTTTCCAGATCTATGCTTGCTTGGATGTTTATAGTTGTAGGCTAGCAAATGATGTATAGTTATATAGCTTTAGTTAGTGTGTTCGTATTATACCTGCTTAATTGGGACTGTTTTAGACTGTTAAGACTGTTTTGATTCATATGGACTCTATCATCTGCATGTGGTCGCTTTAAGTTGAACATTGGTGACAATTGATCTCATGTGAGGTTGATAAATGAGTTGTGGATTGCCTCAGATCTGTGTGATATCGTAGAACACATAATTTGTATTGTTTTCATAGTGTGAATGTGATTATCATGATAAATGATTGTATGATGCTTATTTGGCAATGCTAGCTGAGTTAATTCAAAAATAATTAGGTTTGCTTT